>NW_027077966.1:300000-594000 GCF_963930625.1 Muntiacus reevesi | reverse complement strand
CCCATGCAGCAATTTGGAAAGAAAGAGAGATGCTCAGTGCCCGAAGGTCTCCTATTGAACACAAAGAGCTCATTCTCAGGCTCCTGGAGACAGTCAAACTTCCTGCAAAATTAGCTGTCATCCACTGCAAGAGTCACCAAAAGGGGCAAGAAAAAGAAGCTCAAGGAAATAGGAAATCTGATCAAGAGGCAGGACGAGCTGCCGGGGAAGCTACCTCTGCCACTGCTATCTGCCCCCTTTTCCCCAAGGAAACCCTGACTCCAGATTTTACCCCAGGGGGACATTCCCGATATGCTGAGCAGAGCTGGGAGATTGGGTCACATGGGTGGTTTCAGCCTGATCAGGCCCAAATAATACTCCCTCATTCTCAGGTTTAAAAAATTACTAACACCTTACATAAGAGTACCCATTTTGGAAGAGATAATCTAGAAATCTTGCTTAAGTCTATTCTCTACCATCCCCAGTTAGCTAAGGTTGTTAAACAGGTCACACAAAATTGTGACACCTGTCTAAAAAATAACCCAAAAACCAGACCTCCTCTAATTACACCTGTCCAACATCGGGGATCATACCCAGGAGCGGACTGGCAAGTAGAATTTACAGCCATGCCAAAGACCCAAGGGTTTTCTTATTTGCTATTCTTTATTGACACATTCACAGGATGGATCGAAGCGTTCCCTACTGAGACAGAGAGAGCTACAGAAGTCTGTAAAGCTCAGCTGAAGGAGATAGTGCCTAGGTGTGTGCTGCCTCGGTCACTTCAGAGTGACAATGCGCCCTCATTTACAGCCACGATATCCCAGAACCTAGCCGCATGCTTAGACATAAAATACCGGCTCCGCTCATCCTGGAGGCCTCAAGCTTCAGGAAATGTAGAGAGAGCCAACCAGACTCTTAAAAGGGCTCTGGCTAAGCTATGTCAAGAAACAGATAATAAGTGGACACATAGGCTACCCATAGCCGTCATGAGGGTATGGACATCCCCCAAACGGCCACTATTGTTAATTCCTTATGAAATGATGTATGGAGGTCCATTCTTAACTTCTGATTTGTTTTTTGACGAGGATACCAATACACTCTTAAAACATATAATTGACCTGGGAAGGTTTCAGCAAGAACTCCAACGGTATGGAGAACAAATCCTCCCTAAACCACAGGAAGACTTGAAAAATCCCCAGGTAAAGCCAGGGGATCAAGTATCAGTAAAGACCTGGCAAGAAAAAGGGAGTCCAAACCAGCTGTCCGAGAAATGGACAGCGCCATATCAGGTTGTTCTAGTGACTTCAACTGCTGTAAAAGTGAAGGGTCTATCTGCCTGGGTGCACAATTCTAGAATAAAACCCTATGGCCTACAGGAGGGGGAGACAGAAACTGAGCCTCCAAAGCCAGAGGACAGCTATTCCTGTGAACCTGTTGAAGATCTCAGGCTCTTGTTCAAGCAGAACCCCATCAATCCTGCCTCAGATAAGTAAAATGCATCATATGATGTTCTTCTTCTTTCTAATCATATCTCCCTGTATGGCTATTGATCTCTCCCTAAACGAGGCATGTTCACTTGCAAACCACACTGCTTCTCAACTCAACCTAACCAGCCCGTGCTGGATTTGCATTAATAGCAAATGTTGGGGGTATGGCTTCTTCCCTCAAGCCTCATGAAACAGTCTCTGCTACCTTCAAAGTCTTCTGCAGCTTCCTCACCTCTCTCAGCCTTCAGAGAACTGAAGAGACTTACGAGAGTTTTAAGGCTTCCCTTGTAGCTCAGTCGGTAAATCTGCCCTCAATGCGGGAGACCCGGGTTCAATCCCTGTGTCATGAAGATCCACTGGAGAAGGAAATGCCCACCACTCCCAGTACTCTTGTCCCGAGAATCCCACAGACATAGGAGCCTGGCAGGCCACTGTCCATGGGGTTGCAGAGAGTCAGATGCGACTTAATGACTAAATCATCATCAGGGTTTGCTCAAGATTTGGCTTTGGCTTAAGGGTCATTCAAACTTTTTCCGCATCATCAATAAGGTTGTTTCACTTTCTTATTATTCCTGTGTTCACGAAATAGCCCTTTTACTTTCAAGAACTTTTCTTTTGCACTCACAACTTGACTAACCAGCACAGAGTTCTAGTTGTCAGCCTATCTTGGCTGTCAACACACTTTCCTCACTAAGCTCATAATCATTTCTAGCTTTTGGTTTCAAGTAAGAGATACGCAACTCTTCCTTTCACTTGAACACCTGGTGCCTCAGATGGTAAAGAATCTGACCCAATGCAGTAGGCTGGGGTTTGATCCCTTGGTCAGGAGGATCCCCCAGAGAGGGAAATGGCAACCCACTCCAGTATTCTTACCTGCAGAACTCCATGGACAGAGAAGCCTGGCGAGCTACAATCCAGGGGTCACAAAGAGTTGGATACAACTGAGTGACAAACACACATACACTCAGAGGCCACTGCAGGGTTATTAACTGCCCTAATTTCAATACTGCTGAGTCTCAGGGAATAGGGAGACCTGAGGAGAAGGAGAGAGATAGGGAATGGCTGGCTGGTGGGGCAGTCAGAACACACATATTTTACTAAGATCACTGCACTATCTCCTGTGGGCACGGTTCATGGTTACAATTAATTACAAACTCCGAAACAATGACAACAGTATTATCAAAAGTCACCGATCACAGCTCACTCTAAGAAATAACAATGAAAAAGTGTGAAATACTGCGAGAATCACCAAACTGACACAGAGACCCAGAGTGTGCAAATGCTACTGGAAAGATGACGGACACCCTCAGTGCAGGGCTGCCGCAGAACTTCAGTTTCCAAAAACTGAATTTGCAGGTACAATAAAACACGGTCTACTTGTATGCTAAAGTATCGACAATGGGCATTTTGTCAAACAGTTTAAGAAAAGAGAAGTTCTTTGTACTGCAATTGTAATTTTTCTCCAAGTCTGAGATTGTTTCAAAACAAAAGTAAACAAAAATACAAACAGAGACACAAAAACATACATATATACAGGGAGTCTTCACTTTTGCAACTAGTGTTAACTGAAATTTGCGTACATCAGAATCCTGACTTCATAAGTGCACAACTCCAGAACAGGCATGGCAGTTTGCTACAGTGTGGAAATTGAGAGTTTTTTAAAAATATAAAAAATTTTAACAAGATTTTGTACACTTAATTTCTACACTGAAGTATTTTCTACCTAATTTTATACAGAAATGTCACACACATAAAACTGTTAATAAAATCAGAGGTTTCAAAAACAAAGAAAAATGTTCTATTTCTTAAACTAGAGTAATGTTTTATTATTATTCTTCAGAGTTTAGTTAAAAAGTAGTCTTTTCAAACCATTCAAAATTTTATAAATGACAATTAAAATTAACCTTAAAACCTTGCACTGGCTCTGGAAAAGACACTTCCATTTGGGAATGATATCTCTGTCCAAAGATTCCTTTTCCCTTTTAACTACTATTTCCATCATTAATGGCAAGATCATACAATTCTTCCTTCAGTGTTTGGAAGAAATGATCATGAAGATACAAAATGAAAACTGCAAGGTCCAAATCAGAGTATGTTGTGTCTATAAAAGGAGAAGCCAAAAGAATATATATATAATCATTTGTGAAGACACAGAAGTTATCCAAAAGAATACATTTAGAAACTAAGGAAGGGACATGGCTGGCTGGCAGACAGAGACTGGACGGACACTTTTACTGTTATCCTTCTGTTCTTCTACACTGTCCTGTGGGACTTTCCTAGTGGTCCAGTGGTCCAGAATATGCCACCCAGTAGGAGATACAGGTTCAATCCCTGGTCTGGGGAGGTTCCACAGGGCAGCTAAGCCTGTGTGCCAGAACTAACGAAGCCCTCGAGCCCATGCTCTGCAACAAGAGGAGCCGCTGCAGAGAGGGGCCCGCGTCCCACAGCTGAAGAGCAGCCCCAGATAGTAATCCCCACTTGCTGCAACTGGAGAAAGCCTGTACATGGTGAAGACCTCATACTGCCGTATATACATAAGTAAATTCGTAAATGTGTTAAGTAGGTAAGTAAATAAAGTATACTTTGTGAAGAAAATCTACTCAGAAAAAAAAAGGTCCGATTTAAAAAAAAAAAAAAAAAACAACACTTCAGACTAAGCAGACAGAACAAACTAAGCAAACTCACGCCATTGACTAGTAACTTTTTCAAATGAAATAATAATAAAAAATCAATTTTTACACTAAGGCTGTCAAAAACTACATATATTTCAAATAATTTCATGTGATAAGGCCAACTTAAAGGCAAATTTTATCGAAAATAGAACTGGAATCTTCATTTAACTTCAAAAGCTAAGAAAGAAACTTTCAGATTTTTCCTAATTTATGTCTTAACATTTCAAAGACAGCATCCTTGAAGTTTAATACATGTTCTTGCCAATGTACACTCAGAAATATAACCAATCACATTTTCACGACATCTGTGTCTTTACACAGATGACGTGATTCAGAAAAATTAAAATTGTCAGAGAGAGATTATTGGAGTTGTTCAAGTTATCAAACTAGACACTTAACAAGTCTCTGTCTGGAATCTGGGGCCCACTGATCAATCCCCATACCACGCTTTCCCCAATCCATGCATGAGGTAGTTTAAAAACATCAGAAACAAGCTTACAGAACACTTACTGACACTAAACCCAACCCTTCAAATCCAGCAGTGTGCAAGGCTTCACTCTCTGCATGTACTATGGATTAAGATAAAATGCCAGATATTAAATATGCAGGTTGGTTACCCAACTCCTTAGTTTTCATTGTTTCTAATCCACTATTTTTTGAAAGCCAATATATGAACATAGTTAGGCACTAGGTGATACCGAGAAGAAAGTGTCCCTGGCATGACCCAAGTATTGTGATCACAGTCAAACAAAACCATGAGAGAAATGTGTTAAATGTCTACAAAAGGTGTAGCCCTAAGATACAGGAAGAATGTAAAGAGTATTCTGGAAAAGAATGAAAGAAGTCGTCAATAGATCAGCTGAATAAAATCAATTGGTACAGCAATAAAACAGATTCAGGTTCTAGAGACGACCCTGTTGAGAACACTTACAAAGGTTATCTTTTGTTTGGAAAGGCTATGGCCGAGCAATTACGAGTTACAAGGAAAGAAGTTCCCAAGGACTTCAGTGCCCCAACCAAAACCTTATGAATCATTAAAAAAAAAAAAAAAAATGCTAGCACAGAACACAACCTCCGAATGTGCAAGAAAGGTTCCAACCAACATTATTTGGAATGACACAACTACAATTCTACTGGGCAAGTACCTTTCAATGCAAGGAAAGAAACTGAAGAAATAAATAAAAGAAATTAACTAATATATAAATATCTTACAGACTCAAATCCTTAGTACCAGTATTTATGATGCTTTACATATTTATATATTTGTAACGTAAAACAATTCTGACTATTAGCGTAAAATATCAGCCCTATAATTTCAATTTAAAACAGAATTAACAGCTAACCTAGACTTGTAATTTTAATTTGAATTTCACTATAAATAGTACTGAAACTTAAGATATTAATATGTAGCATGCTTGTAAGTTTATTAAATGTTTTAAGATTTACCATAACATTTGTGAAGGTTTGTCTGAAAACTGAACTACTTACCAAATAGTGAATATATTAAGTTATTTAAACAGTTTTTTAAAGTTTTAAATATGTATGTAAAAGGGATGCAATATAGTTTAAGTCTCCTTTTAAAATGATTCCCTAAACTTACTATATGTATCTAAAAAGATTTGTTAAGTTGAACTTTAAAATTTAAGGGAAATTTGGGGTTTAAAATGTAACTTTGATAAACTACATACTAATTCTTTAAAACCAAAGGAGCTTCCAAATAATTATTTCTGTTTAGAAAAACCCACCTTCAAGGATACAAAATCCTACTTAACTCTTATTAATCCTTCAGTATCTACGTAAAATTCTTCCTTTTCCATGAAGTCTTTCCTCTTTTTCCTTTTACCCTATACTAGGCAAAAAGAAAATAAATGTGTCTCTATCATTCAAACTGCTAATTTATTCTATTCTAGTGGCATAACTTTATGAAAACTCTTCTTTCAGGAATCCACATCGCCTATCCAAGGGTCACACGCACTTTCAGAACAGGGACTGTGCTTTATACTGCTCTCAACCTCTAGAAACATCTTACACAAGGCAACGCTAACACACAGTAACTATTGGCGGTGGATGAACTGAATTCTAACAATCTTCCATGCCTTTCCAAATGGACCATTACCTCTGTTATGTCCCAATGGTGTGAAAACTGATCCAAGTCAGTGAGGTAAAGTAGCACGGGAGAAAGCTGCGTCTGGATGACATGGGGCACTCCTCAAAGGCTCTGAAGCCAAGTCAGTTCCTCTTTTGAAAACCCTAATTTGAGTATAAAGAAATCCAATTTAAAATAAATCACAAAGCAAGTAACATTCTTAAGTAATTTTTAAAAAATAGACATGTATCTTCAAGTTAAATTCTTCAAGCTAACAAGCTATTTTCTCTGAATTTCTGTACTTTATGTATTATTTTAAAAAATGAAATGCCAGCGATGTAGTAAAATTCATATAATTATGTACACAAAGATTTGACCTGAATCAAATGTGTAATACATCAAGAAACAATATTATATCCCTTAAACTGAGGGCTTTGCCACCTTTATACTTAAATAAGTGTGAAAGACATAATCATTCTAATTAATGTCAGGTTTAAAAAAGCAAATGAACAAGAAAAACAATATGCTCCTTCATACATATACCAAACTCTGTATTCTTACATAATAGCCTTTCAAGTGTCTTAAAACTACTCCAACCCCCTAAGTCTATTTCTTCAACAATTACTGTGTACTTCCTTCTACCTATTCCATATAATAAGATTTCTGATTCTCTTACCACCTCTATTACACCTAGTCTGACCTATACAAACAACTTGCCCAAGTCCCTCCTGAAAGACAGCTCTTAGAATGATCAGAATACGAGCACAATGTGGTCTGACCCTAGCTACCTGCTTTGATGTTTTCAGATCACTGTACTTCCATGAACATGCCCTAAAGAGCCATCATCTAGTTGGGAAGCCATATCACACTCCTGGCTGATTCCTAATGAGTTTCCTAAAACCACTAAACCCTTTGACAGGTACTACTAATTAAAACATAAAGCCCTCACATCCATCTCAAACGCATACATCCAAAACTATCAAACAAACATGTACAAGTCTACTTGTTACTTGTTTCTTTTATATAATATTTATCTTGCTACATTCAGCTCCTTATCAGAACTTTTCAAGCTATTTTTGGATTCTGACAACATATTTCAATAAGTCTCTTAATTTTAAGTCTTCAGAAAATTTCAACCACTGTCATCTTTATCATCCAGTTACAAAACAAAACTACCAAAAACAGTATGATCATTTAAAACAACAGTAATAATACTTACTAATCTAACACATCAAGACTCATTTTACTAATTTTTCTCTGACATCAATGGAAAGCAAAATATGGCTAATTAAAATGTGATGTTTTTCCTAACACACCGAACATGTTAAACATGCTTAAAATGGATATTCTGTTCCCCATCTTATTAAGCTATGCAGTGAGGTCCAAAACTTAGACCCAAACAGGTAAGACAGTAAATCTCAGGAGAATTTTCATACTAGGTTCTTTTCCTTTCCTTAACTTGGTGGATCAGGGCAGTTACCTGTAAGTGTTGAAAATAAGAAGCTGAAATAGTCCTCATTACTGATGTTTAACTGATCACTTCCATTCCATTCTTTCACTGAAGACTTCCATCCAGAAAATGATGATCTACAATAAACAATGGAGACCTAGTACTAGAAGTGACCAAATTGAAGACTCAGGAATAAAGCACAGAATATATGACTATTCTTTATGGAATACAAGTATAATTTAAGAGCTCAGTCAAAAATCCGTAGCATGTATCATCTTTACATGTAAGGGGGTTCAAGTATCGTAATATGGAAAATATAATTTCTAACATATGTTTATGTAAAGTTTCCTTGAAAAGCATAACCAGCCCACTTATATGGTACAACTGGAAAATTTTTCCACACCACTCAAAACTCAGTTTCAAGGAGCCAAGGTGAAGTTCTGCTTTTCAGTAGTAGGTTCAGCTGCTATGTATTTACTACCTCATCTTCATTAAAAAAAAAAAAAAAAAAGTCTTACCTTGTTTATATGAATGAGCTAAGTTTAAACAAGCTCCTGCTTCCTACCTAAACCAAAGCATCTTAACTAGGTAAAGAATACTTCAATTTAAAGCCACTCTGCAATAACTATGCACTCCTATACTTTGCGAGGCTTTATAACTAGTCTACGTCACAATACTGCAGCTAAAGTATTGGTAGTGGACTTAAGGGAATAGCTAAACATAAAGCAGCTTCTCATTAAATGAAGATTATCTGGTTCCTGCTATGAGATCAGTTTCCAGTGATACCTTTAAAAACTCTCCTCAAGGTAAGACTAAGAAGGAATACAGCAAATGTCAGCCATGAATACAGCAAAAAAACAAAAAGCTGAGAATAATCAGATCCAAAAAGCTATCTTTTTGGATAGCTTTTTGTGACAAATTTTTTTTTGGGGACAAACTTTTATAATAGAAATCTGAATAAATGTCAAGACAAAATAAGGAGTTTCTAATTCAATGAGAAGCACTTTTTTTTAACCACTGAAACAACTGTATTTATTAACATTCTTAAAAGTTGGGGAGTTAAAAATAATGGCAACATTTTTCTGAATCACTTCTACTTAAAGGACTTCTCTTTGCTTAAAGGGCTATGGGAGAGAATATCACAAGCTAAGAGGTTATAAAAAGTCAGAGATGCTCAATGGAAATGAGTACAAAATGGGTGATTAGAAAAGAAGCTAATATCCTCTTATACCCAGTGAACACTGTGCTGTCCAGTGGCTAAAAAGAGTAGCAAATCCATTTAAAAATCTAGTTTGGACAAAAGACAAGCAATGTATCACTCTGTCCTTAAAACTACAATGACCACACATACTGGCCACACCAGAACAGTTCTGAGACTAGAAGGGATGCTATATCAATTATGCTTGGACAACAGAAGCAAACCAGACCTGCTCCTGGCAGGCCAGCTCACATATTCACCCTGCTTCAAAACCAGGCTGAATTTCTCAGTAATTTCTCCCTTCTCTGGTATTTTTATCTAACAGCATAGACTACGTTTCCACATGCATGTCTCATGTTCCCCAAACCAGCTGTAAATGAACTAGGGGCAGAGAGGGCAAGAAGAGTAACGGTCAGCAGAACACCACAGGTAGATGGAGAGGAAAAACTCAAAAAACCTCTAAGTGAATAGTGAAAAAGGCAGGAACAGCAATTCTAAGTACAGTTTTTAAGACAAACTAAACACCAACAACTCTAAGGTGATGGGTTTTTCACACACTGAACAAACGGAGATGGTCTGGTGGTGACCTGCTCTCCGATGAACTTCCCCTGCTGGAGACAACAGTGTCAGAACGCTAACACCCAGAGTGAACTAGACCGCAGAGCCCAATTAATATAGCAGATGAGAATCAGAAATTATTGAAGGAATATTTCAGGAAAAGGAGCCTGCCAACAGTCCTTGGCACAGACGGAGCTGAGGAGTGGGATGCCTCAGGTGAACGGTGCAGGTGGGAGACAGTGAGAAAGCTAGCTGGTTTACCGTCACCATCAAGGACGGAGGGGAAAACCAAAGACGTGAAATAACCCAGGTGATGTCTAAGGAACGGTATTCCTTAGAAGAACATCATTCCTTAAGAATAACCGAACATTATTCTTCAATTCTAAATCTAGGAAAAGTGATGCAATGATAATACCACTGGCCTGGGAAAGTTGAAAAGGCCCCATCTTGTTTTAATTTTTAAAGAGATTAGTTTGAATAGGGACAATACATCTACAGAAAGAGAAGTCTACTAAGACTCTGTGCAAATGCTAAAAGGCAAAGTTTAACTTGGTACACTTTTAACTACATGACAACTTGCTTTTGATGATTATAAACTTCTATTACCATTACTTGTAAATTAATATTTTCTCAGTACTCACCACAAACCCACAAAAAAATGTAAAAAAAGACTTGTGAAAAAATCCTTGACCAAAGTTATTGAGCACAAGTCAATCGTAATTAATGCCAAAAAAGATACTAAATACAAGTTCTAAAGAGAATTAATTTTAAGAGGGGTTCAAAAGTCACTTTTAAATGAATGCCAAAACAGATCCTCCACAAGTTCTATCATGGGAAATGAGTGCCCTCTACTGGAAGTTAACAGTCATAAAACCACTTAAGTTAAATTGTATTTCTTAAAGACCTGGCATTTAGTACTGAACTAGACAAAGAGGGGTTTCATATATAGACAACATATTGCAAACAGCTCTCTTTTGCTAAAAGGAAAAAGTAATTATCAGTTATGAAGCACAATTTGGGCGACAACATTCAAACATACGTCTTATCCTGGTACGAAGAGACTGGCAAACAAAGCTAAAGAAAGTCTACTAATAAAGCGAGCCACTCCTGTTTAATTGGGGCAGAGGGTCTGCACAAGAAGCCACAAAGAAGCTAGTTTTTAAATTTTTCAGCTACAGCCCAGATTCAACTCCTGCCTAAAACTGTATCAGACCCTGGCCTTGAGCCACAATCAGTAACAAATGGCTGAATATGAAAGTACTATGCCTGATACAAACATTACATTTTAAAGGATACTTTGAACACTAGCAACATGAAACATTATTAGTTTTAAGACCTTTGAGAGTAAAACACCACAGTCACATTCTGGAAAGTAGCTCCTTGAAAAATTAAACAGAAAATTAACATATGATTCAGCAATTCTACTTTTGGGTATACAGCCAAAAGAATTAAAAGGATTCAAACAGGTGTCTGCACACCAATGTTTATAGCTGCATTATTTGTAACAGCCAAAAGGCAGAACAACCGAGTATCCATTAACAGATGAATATATCAAAATCATGAAGACAAAATAGTGGTAAACAAGGGCTGGGAGAAGGGGAAATAATCAGTACAGAGTTTCAGTCTGCAACGATGACAGTGCTGGAGATGAATAGTGGTAGCAGTCGCACAACAGTGTGAATGTACTTAATGCCCCAAACAATTCTCACTGTATACCTAAAACTGGTTAAAATGGGAAGTTTTAGGTTATGTATATTTTGCCACACACACACACACCCACCCACCCACCCACAGATATTTTAATGATTCCCTGTCTGAGTCCGCAAGCTTTTATTTCACCACCTACATTGAACTGAGCTCCCTTCCAAAAGAAAGACCTGTATTACAATTTCATAACACCAGAAGTTTTAAAACACAGCACTCTCATCCGTCACTGAATCCTTACTATGGCTACACACTTCTGATAATCTTAACCCTTGTTTCAATGCACCTACACAAATCACTGTATGTTTCTACCTGATGGTTCAGCGGTAAAGAATCCACCTGTGGTGTAGCAGAACAAGATTCAATCCCTGGGTCAGGAGGATCCCCTGGAAAAAGAAACAGCAACCCACTCCAGTATCCTTGCCTGGAAAATCCCATGGGCAGAGGCGCCTGGTGGACTACAGCCCATGGACTTAGTGACTGCAACCATGACAATGCAAACCGCTAAGCAAACCACCTGGAACAGTCTTGCCCCAGTGACCTTCCTCTTACCCAGTATCATCAACAGTTTTAACTGCTGTTTTAAGAGCAAATGAAGGGAGGGGCGGCATTTTAAAAAGTCAGTTCATAAACTGCCAGTGACAGGGGAAGGGTGAGGGAGAAGATTATACACTTGAAATACAGCTCACTTTAGCATGCTACCTCATGTGCAGTATCCCGATAAGCATGGCAGCCAAATTTGCACTGAGTCTTCCCATAATACAGCAGCAGCTTAACCGAGAAAGCAAGTCAGCAGGCAGACTGGGTAGAAAATACACAAGCTGGACCAAAAGCTGCTGAGACTCTGCTGACAGAACCACCACTGTGCCTTCTTGTGGATCTAGTGAGGCAGGAAGACAAGTTAAATTTTAAAAGATATACAAACAAGAATTAATAAAGCAGACTGACCATTTTCACTGTGCTATGTTGAATTCTAACATATCAACTACATGAAAAAAAAATATATATGTATGGCTTAAGGTACTGCCTAGAGTAAGACTAAATACAATCATTATTTAAAGATAACATTTAACACTCGATTTCATAATATTCAAATGTGTTATTTGAAATAATAACTGATGGAGTTAAAGGTATTAGAAACAAAGCAAAACAGTAAAAAAAAAAAAAACAAAAACAAAAACAAAAACAAGCACTTTTGCCAAACAGGGACAATTATAATATCAACCTAATCCGGCCCCATCACTTCATGGCTAATAGATGGGGAAACAGTGGAAACAGTGGCTGACTTTATTTTTCTGGGCTCCAAAGTCACTGCAGATGGTGACTGCAGCCATGAAATTAAAAGATGCTTACTCCTTGGAAGGAAAGTTAGGACCAACTCAGATAGCATATTAAAAAGCAGAGACATTACTTTGTCAACAAAGGTCTGTCTAGTCAAGGCTATGGTTTTTCCAGTGGTCATGTATGGATGTGAGAGTTAGACTGTGAAGAAAGCTGAACGCAGAACAATTGATGCTTTTGAACTGTGGTGTTGGAGAAGACTCTTAAGAGTCCCTTGGACTGCAAGGAGATCCAACCTGTCCACCCTAAAGGAGATCAGTCCTGGGTGTTCTTTGGAAGGACTGATGCTGAAGCTGAAACTCCAATACTTTGGCCACCTGATGCAAAGAGTTGACTCGTTGGAAAAGATCCCGATGCTGGGAAAGATTGAAGGCAGGAGCAGAAGGGGACAACAGAGGATGAGATGCTTGGATGGCATCACCGACTTCATGGACATGGGTTTAGTTGGGCTCCAGGAGTTGGTGATGGACAGGGAGGTCTGGCATGCTGCAGTTCATGGGGTTGCAAAGAGTTGGACACGACTGAGCAACTAAACTGAACTGAATTTAAAACCAAAGACTTATCTGAGTATACACACACACTCCTATATATAAGCAATACTGAAAAATACAGATTTTTAAATACCACACACAAAAGGTAGACACAAACCAACGTTTGTCATTTAATAAATGGGTAAATATAAAGTGGTGTATATTCAACAGTGGAATGTTACTCAGCATTAAAAAGCAATACAGTACTCGTATATGCTCGTAAATCCTAAGAACAGTATGCCAAGTGACGGAAGCCATACTGAGAAGATCCACATCACACAATGTCATCTGTGAGAAATGATGAAAACAGGGAAATACAGAGAGACAGAAATGGTGAGCAGTGGTTGTCAGGAGCTGAGGTAGGAAGAAATGAGGAAATAGGGATGGACTACTAATGGTAGAGTTTCTTTTTGAGGTGATAAAAATATTCTGGAATAAGATAATAGTGACTATCGCACAATCTTGGGAATATGATAAAAATTAATGAATTGCACAGTGTAAAATGGCCAATTTTATGGTATATAAACTGTGTCCTAATAATAAATACTAATTATACATATGCATATATGTATATTTTTATTGATATTTTTGCTAAAAGAATGAAAAGGTTTCAGGGGTGAGTGAAACGTTAATATATGAAAGCCGTACAAGATCTCAATAACGATTAAATAAGTAAAATTTGCCATCAAAGTTTCAAAAGAATTCTATAAAAATACCTGATCAGTTTTGAATTTGTGAATTTCGTGGCTTAAAAGATAATTTAAGATCTGAAGAGACATCTACAACCTTTAGTTTTCTTAAACTATTGTATTAAGTAATACTATTGAAAATGAATTTACTGTTTGATATTTTATTCATTTTACCATGGTACAATTAATGTATAATTTGAAGGAAAAGTAAAACCTAAAGATCTCCCCTTTGAAACATTGTTCTTAAGTCGGGGTAGACCGATTATTACATACACAGGTAAACAACACTCTTACCATAGATTCGGAGAGCAGTAACTTGTAAACTTTTGAGTAGCTCTTTATTTGCTCGGGCTGCAGCAGTATGGATAATGTCAACAAACTGTGTTGAAAGCTCAGGATTTCGGGAGCCGAGATGTGCAAGCTGCAGTGGTAAACCAGCCAACCAACGTGATAACACTTTACTACGGTATCTAAGGCCATCAAAGAAAAGGGAAATACACCACATTTATTTAAACATTTGAGAGCCTATAAGATGACTGGCATACTATATTCATCTATAGTATTCTCTAAGGTTTTGCCCACTGTATTTTAAAAGTTTATGTAGTTTGGGGCACTATGTACATTGTAATTTTATCTTAAAGGACACAGGCTCTACTTAGCTTGTGAACTATTTACACTAATTTGTAATGACCGTTTTACTATATTAAGTCATTTATGCATTCAGTATAGGGTGCCCCCACATTAAGTGGCTTCAAACTTGGGTTATTTCCATTCTTGCACATACTTGCTCACTCTCTAATGTCTCATCTTGGACACGGCAATCACTTTTGCTGTCCCCCAAGAGTTCAGTGATTTACACACAACCTTTGGAGTCTACCAGACTTGAACTTAAGTCTCAGTCTGGCTGCCCTTTAACAGCATGACACTCACCAACTTATTTAACCTAAGCTTCCTTCTATAAGGCAGAAACCAACAGTACCTACATAAAAGTATGAGAATTACTGAAAAATTAAGAAAAGCACCTGACTCACAGTAAAGACTTGAATATGTTCTAACAACTACCTATGTATGCTGAGGTACCACAAATCCCGTTATCTTTCACCCAAACATCTCTTCCAGACTATCCCAAGTAAACCTCAAACTCACCACATCTAAGACTGATTCCTGAGTTCTACTCTTCGTGTTGTCTGCATCACCAGACAGCACCAAACCAAGCCGGACACTTTTGCTCTTTAAGATACCGCCATTTAAAAATTTATTGAAACATTTTTGACACCCAGTATTATGTTAGTTTCAGGTATGTATCACATAATAGTCTGACATCTGTACACATTGCAAATGGTCACCATACGTCTAGTAACCACCTGTCCTAATAAAAGTTACTGGTCATATTCTTTATGCTGTATATTATATCCCCATGACTTATTTACTTTATAACTCAGTTTGCACCTTTTAATCTCTTTCACCTATTGTACACCTCTCCTCTTCTACTGCCCTCATTCTTATACCATGTGTCCCAATATGTCACTAAGGGCCGGAGGTTAAACCTCCATAATTTTTATGGGAAGCAAAACAAAATTCTGAGGCTGCTACAGGTGGTTCCAATAATTGTCCTTTAGCTGTTAAGCAGACAAGTGGAAATATATGCTCAAAGAGACTTTTACCTTCTCAGTTATGTGTATAAAGGTTACTGAAACTATTATGTATGCCTTTTTATTTAAAAAAAATAATAATAAAACCAAAAAGGATAAAAAGAAGATTTTCTCCAAAGATTTAATCACCCTATCATCTTATTCATACAGATTACAAAGTAACCTGGTAAGAAAAAGAAAAGCAAAATAACAAAGGAACTGTACCGGATTCTGTAAGATCTCAGTTCTTCTTTTTGATAGCTTTTACTGAAAAACTTCAGTAACAAAGTCGGAACTGGACGGAGAAGGCCTCTCTGCTGATACAATGTATAAACTGCCTTTATGAGAGACTCTGTAGCCTCTAAGAAACAAGAGAAAACAGCTGCATGTGAGTCAAAATGTTTCTTCACCAGCACCATAATTCTTCTAAAAAGCACAGAAGCACCTTGTTCCTATGAGGAAGCAGATTTTAGCCACAAACTGATGACTACCATCAAAATCCTACATCAATGGCCTAATAAAAAAGTCAAACCAATCGGAGATTACAGTACAAATTTTCCTAAGAGACAACAAACCTAGGAAAGGACAACAAATACCACAATACTAGAAAGGTGGATAAGCCAGGAACCAAACAGCAAAGTTCTGCTTGAATGAAAAGAATTAGTAAGTCACACTAAAAACTGACTTAATGCAACATAACTTCAAGTGACAAGAAAGGTAAAGAGATAAGGATCCACCAATTTCTAGTCAAACTAGATCAGAAAAGTATTTCTTTATCCTTAGGCTCAATGTCATTTCCTATTAATAAAACTTACCTTCTTTCACTCCAACTATGTAATCTAGTAGAAAACCTACCCATCAGCTTCAGAGTGGACCTACCCACCGAAAAGGGGGTGTTCTCAGCCATCAGGGTTCAAGCAGACATTCCTTCATGATTATGCTGGCTACCTTTTATGGCTCGAACGTAAATGACTATGAAATGTTTGACAGGTATGAACTCAAAATTAGATGCTCAACATTAACAGTATGCGTAAGAGCCCCTCTCTTAAGTAAGGACAGAGCATTGACACCCACCTCTGTCTGACTGCATCTGCATTAACCTCCAGGAGACACCAAGCAATCTGTTCAGCTGCTTACTGTTTAGCCTAGACCCATCTTCAAGGGCTTCTGTTACAAATTTCCTTATCCTTTCTATCCAACTGGAATCCTTCTGCAAAGTTGAGGCATTTGCCAGGGAGACCATGATATCAGACAGTGTTAAATTCAGTAAAAGGTGATCTACATTATTCGAGAGAATCGTGCAATGCTTGATGCTAAAAACAAAGACACACATAACTGTTAAGTGTTGTATCTACCATGCCTGTTTCACTTAAACACTTAACTATTCCTCCCAGAATGAACTGTCAAGAAGGTAAGTATATTAAAGCGACTGTAAGCAAACCATTCATTACAGAATCAGAGTTGTTAAGGCATAAATTAAGAATGCATACTGCTCAGTTCATTACCCAAGTTGCTATTCACACAAGAACTACAGGCCCTTGAAACATGGTGTGGTAATCCTAGATGTACTACAGGGATAAGAACACTTGAAAACTTCAACACACTTGAAGATTTTCGTTAAGCAGATATTTATATTAGGATGAAACTCACGACAGACCTTGATTCTGCTTCTAACTAATTTTGACTTGACAGAATCACTAATTTCTCCTGGCCACAATTTCCTTATATGTGAAACAGGAGACTGGTCTAGATAAGCCCAATTCTGAAACAATTTAATTTTATGACTCACATATTAAAATCACTTTTTCTAACAGATTATCTTAAGAAAAACAAAATTTGCAACTTAGGATAAAAACCACTAGATATATAAACACTATATAAACACAGTGTAGATTTCAGGCTACACTGCATTCAACAGCAGAGCCTATTTATTCTCATGTTCAGAAACATGTAAAGTTGATTAAACTAAAAAAATACCTGAAACTAATTTATTTTAAAAGAAAGTTAACCCTGGATTAGGCATGAGAAAGGACACAGTCGTAAGGAACCACAAATACAAGGGGAGGGAAATTTTTAATATTTGGTGTTATTAGGGTATCAAATGTAGGGTTAGGAATGACAAATGGGACCAGATCACAAAGAGTTGAAAACTAAGGACACTAAAATCAATTCTGCAAGCACAGGAGTAACATAGTTGAAAAGTTCTTTCATTTCTGCTGATGAAAAAGAAAATATCAGTTACAAGACTCTAAACAAAGAAGTAGTTGTATGTCTACTTGAGCAATACAGGCAAGACGTGACAAGCTCAAGAAACAATGCTGGTACAGACTAGGAGAAAGGGGGATGTATAGCAAGAATAAAAATTAGCTGGATTTGAAGTCTGCTTAAATGCATACATGTATGTGAGCTTTTAGCTGAGCTGGTAAAGAATCCGCCTGCAATGCTGGAGACCCCAGTTCGATTCCTGGGTTGGAAAGATCCTCTGGAGAAGGGGTAGGCCACCTACTTCAGTATTCTTGGGTTTCCCTGGTGCCTCAGTTGGTAAAGAATATGGCCGCATTGTGAGAGCCCTGGGTTCCATCCCTGGGTTGGGAAGATCCCCTGGAGAAGGGCATGGCAACTCACTCCAGTATTCTTGCCTGGAGAATCCCCATAGACAGAGGAGCCTGGTGGCCTACAGTCATGGTGTCACAGAGAGTCGGGACCTGGCTGAGTGAGTGAGTAAGCACAGCACAGCCCAGCACAAAACTGGGAATTCTATCACAGAGAGAGAATGAATGAAAACTGGGACAGATGAGTAGCAATCTATACTACAAACCCAAAACTACTGGTAGGTTCTTTGCCCAACTGTTCAGTGCCCAAAACCAAGGCACATTTTATACTAACCAGACCACACAAAAACTCAACTGCATCATTTATTCACCACAGGTTGAGCTTTTGAAGATCTACTTACCTATTACTGTCTGGAAGGTGTCAACAGACATTCAAAAGTTGGGAGAATTCATCCCGCTCCTCCAAGAATTTACACAAAATTTTAAAGTCTAAATACACTGACCACCAATTCTATGAGGGAGACAGGAAACTGGGGAAACTCATTTTCAGCAATGATAGAGGAGGAAATTAGAACTGATTCCCGTCCTGAAAATAACTTTAAAAGCTGGATGAAATAGTTTTTAACAACTCAAAAGCATTCAAGAGGTAACAAGGTGATGAACAATTGCTGGGTCCCCAAAATAAAGCAAGATCACAGTACTCAGGTTCCAAGGGCTGTGGAACCAAATACCCAATTCCAACGAAAAGGCTGGAAAACGGAACTAACCTTTCAGAGGCCTCACAGGGAAAAGTCAAACTCCAGAGCCAGACAAACATGGGGACTCTGGTATATTATCCCTACTTCAAGCTGAACCTGTAAGGGCTCCCTGCCAGAGTAACGGTGAACTGGAAGTAAAAAGAGCTCTTACATAAAACAATCCCAGTTATACATCATCTCAGTAGTTAACGCAACAATTTTTCCCAACTAGATCTATAGATTCAACACAATGCCAATCAAAACCCCAGCCAGTTACTTTATAGTTATCAACAAAATGATTTCTGAAGTTTACACACAAAGGCAAACACTAGACTACCCAACACAAGACCAAAGCGGAACAATGTTGGAGGACTCACACCACTCGATTTCAAGGCTTACTGTACTACAGTAATCAAGACAGCACAGAACTGGTGAACGAACAGACAAACATAGGTCAGTGGAAGAGCCCCAAGACAGGCCTACAAGTACAGTCAACTGATGATTTCAGACAAAGGAGCCGAAGCAATCCAAAAGAGAAACAAGAGTCTTTTTCTGCAAACAGTGCTGGAATAACTGGACAGAAACTCTAGAACTGAAAAATAAAAATAAAACAAATTCAACAAATGTATGTTTGAATGAGACAAAGAGAAACAAAAAATTCAGTAAGTGGGTCTTATATACAATCAATTAGTCTTTAAAGGGAAGGATAAAAATGGCATTAATATTTTAAAGATGAGAATTTTTCAGATGTGTTTAGACACTTCACTCAAGATCTCAGATTTAAGAAGCTCACTGAATTTCAAGGAAAATCAATAAAAAAGAAAACCACACCTGGATACATCATTGTCAAACAGCAGAAAATAAAAGACAAGGAGCAAAGTCTTATGGGGGAGGTGGGGGGGGTGGGGAGGGAAGTAACTTTTATAAAGTAGCAACAGTTCAGACTCATAGCTGACTTCCTAACAGCAGTGGGAACCAACAGAGCGAAGCGTTGCAGTCAGTACGGTCAGTACGCTCAAACAAGAAAACTGCCAAGCTCAAGCACTGTGCTCTGTTAAAACAGTCCTCGGAAATAAAGGAGAATACATATATTCTCCTTCATTTTATATTATATATATATATATATATATATATATATGTATGTATGTATGTATTTGTGTGTGTGTGTGTAAATCCTCTAGCAGCTTCTAAATAAGCCTAATGAAGAGAGATGAAAAAAATGAAGAGCAAAAAAATAGAATATACAGATAAAACTCAGATGGTGGATATAAGTTCTCCAAAAATATTAATTTTTGCTTGAAAGTTCAAATTTTATCTCTAGCACAGACACTATTTTCCTGAAACTGATAGGCTTATTTTTTTTCATTTCTGAGAAAATATCTACAAATACCCAAGTCTGAATAAGCATAGTTAGTCATTTAAATTAAAATCATGTCCATTGCAGAAAATACAAACAGAATGACAAGTGCATTTCCTCGAGACAACCATCATTCTTTGGCATGCAGCCAAAATACTTCAGGCACACTTTCCATTTCACCACACAGAATATTAAAATTACGTGTTTTCAAGGATTGTGACTTAATAAGATTAGTAATTTTTTACTTAATTAAGAACAATTTTAAGTGAAACTGGCATGTTCTTTTAAACTGTGAATGCATAGTGGTGAAGAATACTGTTAACCCTCCATACCGTTCTGCCTCCACATATTCAACCAACTGCAGATGGTGTATCATGTGTATGGATTGTGGCTTTCTGAATCCATAGATGCAGAATGTGTATTTGGAGGGCAACTTGCTTGTGGATCAGTGAAAATACCACGTATGACACTATGTCTTTACACAAAACTCAGACTGTACAACAAGAAGAGTGACCCCTCACATAAACCAAGGACTCCAGTGTAAATGATGTATCACTGAGGTTTGTATTTTACAACAGATACACAACTCTGATGTGGGACGCTGACGTGAGGGAGGCTGTGCATCCATGGGGGTAGGAGTAGTGTATGAGGACTCCGTACTTTCTGTTCAATTTTAATACGAATCTAAAATTGCTCTAAAAAATGAACTCCATTTAAAAAAAAAAAAAAGGAATGAAAAGCTAGTAGTGCCACAACATGAATAAACCTTAAAGATATCATGCTAAGTGAAGTTAATCCAGACATAAAACAGTGTTTTCAGTTTCTACTGATACATGGTACCAGAACAGTCAAATTAATAAAGGGGAAAAATGCAATAGCGGTTCCCAGTACCTGGAGGGAGAAGAGCATAGGAAGCTGTTATTTAATGTGTACCGAGTTTCAGACTGGTAACATGAAAAATGTGAAATGTACTTAATGCAACCAATCAGTACACTTTAAAAATGGTTAAAATGCTAATTTTTATGCTATGGACATCTTACCACAATGAAAATAATATCTTTTGTAACTCCACAGTTCAACCCAAGATTAAAAAAAATCTAGACATCAGGTCAAAATTGAAGACCACCAGCTTAGGCCACATTGGCTCCTCTAACTTGAATCTGTGAATTTAATAGATAGCCTCCAAAGGCTATCTGAGAAATATTCAACACGCTTCCTTATGGAAGTTCAAGAGCAGCCTACGGACCCTCAAAACAAATCACTAGGGAAATTTATGGTAATACTGTCAATCCACTTTTGTTAAAAATGCCACAATTTCACCACCTCAGTGTCTTCATCGTTAACTCCTTTTTCACCTTCTATATCTTAGCACAAATCACTACCTAGGCAGGCAGCCCTCCCTAGGACCTATGCCCCCCATGAAAGAGCAGGACCAGCTCCCTACTATACTGATATACTTTTATTACCCTACATTCTTTTTCCTAAGTGCCTTCAACATATTAAGTGCCCAATAAAGTGAATAATGACAGTACACCCATATGCTCTTGAGTAGTTTACTTACATTTAATGGTCTACCAAATTCCAAACATCCTTTTATTTAATCTCATTTTGATGAAAATTACACCTGAAACCTCTTCCTTGACAACATAAAAATCACATGTCATTATATTCACGCATTGAAGGATATTCTCAACCTTATCCATGGACCTGATTAAAAACTTCTGTGTTAATAAGAAAACTGTATCTGGAGCAAGTAACAACTTACTTGCTCAAGAAAGTATCTCCATATTTGATTCTCTGTCACCTCCAACTCCAGAAACTCTAAATTAATGGTCCTAAAACATGGTTTTGATCCAACCAATAATAGTCTTCAATGCCTAAAGGATCAAGGATGAAAGAGAAATGAGAGTCAGAGACAAAAAATGACTTTCAGCATTAAAGTTAGTCATCAGTAGAAACCAATTTGATCCAGGTCTGTCCCATGTCCTCCATTATGCAATTTTATAGGTTTCTCATACCCTATAATATCTCCTTCCATTACTGCAATCATCCCTCACTTCACTTCTGCCTGCTAAAATCACATTCACATTAAAACACTACTCTCCAACACTGCCTTGTCTGTTTATCCTAACAAGGATCTGTCTTCTCCTATTAATTCCTATAGCATTTCTTGACTATAAAGTTCTAATGACACTTAAATATGCCTCGTGTGAAAGATGTAGATTCATTTTTCTTCCTGCAAGTTATTGAGCTTTTGTTTCTCAGCCTTAAAACTACTCTTCCACGCTCTTACTTTGTGATCCTGGGGGTGAGTCACATTTTCTCCTTTACAGTTTGCTTCTTGTTAGGCTCTGCCAATAAAGTGCTTGTTATTGTTTAGTCACTAAGCTGTGTCAGACTCTTCAGCAACCCCGTGGACTACAGCCCGCCAGGCTCCTCTTTCCATGGGATATTCTAGGCAAGAATACTGGAATGGGTAGTCATTTCCTTCTCCAGCAGATCTTACCAACCCAGGGATTGAAATCTGTCCCTGCACTGGCAGGAGGGCTCTCCACCACTGAGCCACCCGGAAGTCAAGGGGTACTTGAGACCAGAAAGCTGGAGGAGGAAAATGCGGCACTTTCTGTTTGCTTCCTAGTCCTATTTTTTGCTTCCTTTTGCCACCAGTGCAACCCAACCACTCTTCAGGCCAGCAGCAGTTCATTCTAGCAGCCAGAGTTGGTTCCAGTCTGTATCTTCCTGACACAGAACCAGTATCACCGTGCCCCTAGAACACCAGCGCCAGCCAGCAGAACCCTCTTCGCTGAGCCCTGTACCCTTACCCCACTGGGCCCCTCTCCTGATCCCAAAGACATTAGTCCCAGCTGAGTGCAAACCCCTTCCTCGAGGCCTGAGTTTGGGCTGCAGCCTTTCTTTCCAGCCACTTGCCCTCTTCTCTTTGCTCTCCGGTCAGGAGGCAGTGGTGGCTTCCGACAAGACCTTGCTGTTCCCTTTTGTCTTTCCACTATTAAGTGGAAATGCCTAGTTAACAACCGGTTGTATTAAATTCTCTGTGAAAATCACTGGTATGATTTCCATCTCATGACTAGAGTCTGACACACATTTTTATCAATTTTAAGATTTTGTATTGATTTTTGCAATTTATGAATCACTTAAGAGATCAAAGAATATACCTTAGGGCATCTAATTATCTGTCATAATACTTTACTTACAGTGAGAGACCAAAAAACTTCAGTGAATGAAGTTTCTCTGCCTACAACATACTTATCACTTCTGAGCATATCCTCTGAACTCTGCCCAAAGAGCCTCACTGATTCTCCAAGTAGTTTCTTCCTTTTGATAAGTTTAAGAACCTTCTGACAAAGACTTTAAAATCTGTTCAAGCGTTTGCTCATTTGGGGAATTGCACCTTGAGTATCTGTATCTGCTTGTCAAGTTTTATTTGGTAATTTGTTTTTACGTTTATCTGCTCTTACTTCAGGTAAACATTTCAAAGAACTTCCAGGCTTACACTTTTCCAGTGAAACTTCATCCATAATTTGTTCTTTTCACTTATTTTAAAAAAGAGAACTGCTTTTCTTCAATTATCCCTCTTCCATCAGGATACTGATAACAGTTACATTACGCTTCCTTGTGTATATAAATGAGAGCAGAAACTAGTGATGTTATGCTCTCAAAGATTCAGTAATTACACAGTGCCTCTCACAAACAAACTATCCACTCTAAGCAAATTTTTATTAAATTCTTATCTATACAATTTGATAACTGACACTCATTTAGCACAAAACATTCAATTCACAGATTAAAAATAAAAATAAAAACTAAGTAAAATTGGAAGTCCAGGGCTTAAAGTGACTTGTTTAAGATCAGATACTACAGCTTTTATCTTTACTTCACAGTCTAGATAACAACTACTTGCAGTGTACAAAGTTCAGTGTGAGACTGTTTTCTGACTTTAAGCAGAAACTTAACAACTTGTCAATATTCACTTACAAATTTACCCTTATAACACACCTTTTGCTAATGATATAATATGTAAATAAATCTTAAAATCTGAATAAACTGTTAGGCCATCCAACTTTCACCCACAGTTCTTTTTGGTGCTTTCATTTTTACATGCATTTCATCTACTTAAAATGAGAAAAAAAGGGAGAAAGTAAAATTTAATAAAATTCTGATTTTGAACTACTAATCAATATTTATAAAGTATACAAGAAAATCTTCTACTTAGTGTTCCATTTAAGAGTAACTATATTCTCTAGAAATTCTATTGCTCATTAAAGACATTTAATACCTTCACAAATCAATGTGTTTGTCTAAATTCTTCAGCAGTATTCTTCAATGTATCATGTTCTCCTACCTGAAACACTGATTCCCTACTATCCAGAGGACCAATCATTCCAGTCTGCCAGTGGCTGAGGGGTTGCTTGGGATATGGGACATGAGACACTACAATAGCTAGCTCCAGCTCTAGCAAACCTGGAGGCCAAACTCAGACCATAAATCAACAGCTAGCTATTGCAGCATATCTCCTTAGTTACCTTCACTGGGTTTTCCTCTTTTTCTTAACCTAAAAATGTGTCCTTGACAACCTCTGGACTTCTACTAGGTATCTTAAACTTAACATGAATAAACTGAACTCTCCTATGGGCAGTCACATCATCATCTGGACCACAGTACAGGCATCACCCCTGCTCCTCTTTCCTTAACTACATACACCAGCATTCCTGCTGGTTTCACCAGAATCTGGCTGCTTCTCATCACTTCAACCACCACCTGCCGTTCGACTCCAAGCCACCATCACCTCTCACTTAAGACTGCTGTCTCAGGCTCCCAAAGGCCCTCATGCTTTTCCTCTTGCCCCCCTAAACTTAACTCTCTACACGGCAGCCAGGGTGATCTTTTAAAACACAAATCCTACTTCACAATATTACAGGGAAGGATAAAGGAGATAATATATATAAAGGAAGGACAGGTCATCCATGGGATCAATGATCTCAGTTGGGCCCATTTTGCTAGAGTTGGAGAATGAGGGCATGGGGGTTTTTAACTGTTTTATTTGTAAATCTGGCATATTAAAGTTAAATAAACATAATTTAGATCATGCCACTCCTCTGCTCAAAACCCTCCAATGTCTTTTCACCACACTCAGGTTAAAATTCTAAGTCTTTACCACAGACCACAAGGTACCACATGATGTGGCTACTGTCCATCATGTCCCCCCTCATCACCCACCATTCTCCCAGGACCTCACTTGCACATGCCTTGCTGCCATTCCTCAAGTATGTCCAATCTGTTCTCACTTCAGGGTTTTGCACTTGCTGTTCCCTGTGCCTAGAAGGGTCTTCCTACAGGTCTTCACAAGACTTGCTCCTTCTCTTCATTCACTGACATGCAAATATTAAGAAGGCATTTCCTGACCACCTAGTTAACAGGTACCTCCCCGCACACTGTTTCATTACATCTTCTCTCTTACCCACTTTCATCTTTCTTCCTAATGATGACATGATGGACATCAGCTATTTGTTTGCCATCTCTCAACCCCACCAGGAGCTAAGTGTTTGCCTTGTCAGTCATGTTTATCTCTGTATTCCCAGAGTCTAGACAGAACCTAACTCACTGCAAAGCAGCACTATTCAAAAGACCTTTCTGCAGTGACAGAGCCATTTTGTTCTTGTATTTGTGCTGTCCAATACAGTAGCCACTGCCACCTGAAGCTACTAAGCATCTAAAATGTGACTACTGTTTACTGAGGAACTGAATTTTAATTAAACAGCCAAATTTATAGGTGCTCAATTAACCTTTGCATCTAACTCTTTCTCACAAATTCTGATCTTCATGGTAAAAACAAAACAATAAGGAAACATTTACACTGAACGCAGCAAGCATTAAAATACAAAGCTAGGACACAACAAAATCTCTATAGTGTATAAAATTATACTACTGACCTAAAGTTAATAATACAGGACTCCAAAAACTGAAGTTAATTAAAAAGTTAACATTACATTGTATTTTAAAACACTGTGTGTTTTAAAAATATTAAATACAGTATACTTTAAATTAAGGATCCTAAGGATACAAAGAGTGTATTACAAATAAACCACCTCAGTCAGGATCTGAGTACTCAACCACTGAAAATAAGATTTAATATTAACTTGAGATTTCTTTCCAAAGATGAAAGATTTCAAATTCCTAAAAAGCTTTACAATAAAAAATACTTGGGCAAAAATGAAACTTCTCAATTATGCAGCAAATACAAACACACTATATGCGTTTAACAAAACTTAAAAAGTAAGCAGTCAGTTACCCTAAGGTTGCACCCTAATACAGATGCCAATTTATCAACAGAAAACCTACACATTTTGAGAGAAAAGAGCTACAATTCAGCCTGTGGTGCATAATTAGAATTTAAGACCAAGAAATGCCATTTCATTCCTCCTAAAGTTTGAACTTTGACCACTCAATACTTTAAGTACTAAGCTATAACTAAGGTGAATGAGAAAGTGGAACTGACAGCAGGAATGGTAATGAAAAATAAACTAACAGACATTTTAATGTAATCTGGTGTAACATACATATTTATACTTTGTCTGCAAAGTAATAGATTTACCTTATTCAGTTATTATAGTTCAAATCTGCCGTGGTAAATTAGAGAACTCTGCCAATGGATGCTTTTAAATACTATTTCAGTTTGAATTTGCACCATACCTGCAACTGCAGCTTACCTACAGTAAAGGTTAACTTTAAGAAATATTTTCTGATTTATATCCTTTATCAAGAAAATAGAGAGAGACTGAGTAACTCTCTTAGTAAATGTCACATTGCACTTGAAAAGATGTGGGTTATTTTCAAATATCTTTTTATGTTGGTTTCTAACGTAATTCCACTGTGGTAAGAGAACAGACCCTGTGTGATTTCAATACCTTTAAGACCATGAAATTTTTGCACGTTGTTTTATGTCCTTGGATAAGTTCCAGAGTCTCCCAATTTACAGTCTATGGGAACTTGAATAGAATTTGTGTCCTACTGTTGTGTAAAAATTGTATAAATATTAATTATATTGAATTGGTTCATAGTGTTTTTCAGGTCTAGTATATCATTCTATTTCTCTACATATTCATTCTATTAATTTTTGAGAGTTTGATACTAAAACTCCAACTAAAAATCTTAATTTATCTCCTTAAAAAATAATTGTAATATACAGTGTATTTTCCAAGTCTCCTGTAAATGTGTTATCATACTTTCAGAATTTAAAAAATTGAAATTAAAAAACTACTATGTATGAAGTAAATAAACCCCAAGGATGTATTGTACAGCACAGAAAAAATAGTCATTATTTCATAATAAAATGGAGTATAATCTGTAAAAATACTGATTCACTGTATTGTATAACTGAAACAAATGTAACATTATAAATCGGCTATGTGCTCATGCATACTCAGTCTCTTCCATCGCGTCTGACTCTTTGCCACCCTATGGACTACAGAACACCAGCTCTTCTTTCCATGGGACTCTCCAGGCAAGAATACTGGAGTGGGTTGCCCTGCCCTCCTCCAGGGGATCTTCCCGACCCAGGGATTGAACCCAAGCCTCCCGTGTCTCCTGCATTGTAGGCGGATTCTTTACTGCTGAACCACCAGGGGAGTAAATCAACTATATTTCAATATAAATACCCTCCTCAAAAGAGAGACTGAGTAGGAAGATAAAGATCAGAGAATCTTAAGTGATACATCAGCCAAGAACCCTGATTTAAACAAAGAAGCTCAATTATATATTATGGCAATCAAGGAAATATGAACACTAGATCTTTGATAATATTAAGGAATCGTGGATAATGATAAAGGAATTTAAATTATTTTTTTAAAAGACTCACTGCCTTTTAAGAAAACATGCTGAAACATTTATGGATGAAATGATGGTATAAGATGATTTGCTTTGCTTTGCTTTAGGATTTGCTTCAACCATCTGTATGAAGGGTTGGGGGGTGAGGTGGGTCGAGCAGAAATAGAAAAAGCTTGTCCTTGAGCTGAAAACTTGGAGCTGGAGGATAAGAGAATATGGAGATTTGTGTTCTATTTTTTGTGTGTGAAATTTTCTACACTATAATCTTTAAAAAAAGAAAAAAAAGAAAAAACTAGTAGAGTCATTTTTTTTTAAAATGCAAGTAGGTCATAAGAGAGTAAGAAGATTTCCAATAATGAATAAACAACCTGCAAATAGCTATATATTATGGTTATTCTACTGGAAATTTTAATATAAATAAATTCACTTACTTGGGAAAGTTTCTTTCAGGTTATATGTTGTATTTGGAAAATATAACAGCCATACCCAGGGGCAAGTGACAAGACTCATCTGCACACCTGGGTCTTCACTGCCAGTGCCTGTGACACTTGACTATTTTACCATTTCCACGTTACCATTCTCAGAATATAAGGCAAATCTTGCCTGAATCACTGTCACTGACCCGAGAGGGTCCTAGCTCAGAGTCTTAAGGAAGGTCTTCCTCCAGAAATTAGACACGGTCCTTGTGTAGTTCTGTCCTCTAGAATCTTTCTCCCAAGTAACATAAGAACAAGAGGAGAAAGGCAGAGATGATCTGGATTTCTTGAGCCATCTGGGTGGATCAAGTTTTTTATTTCTTTCCTCTGCACAAAGTCCCTCACCTGTGACAAGCTTCAGCATTAGGTCCTGGTGACACAGTCCCCTGCGGGGGGAGAAGGAGAAGTAAGGAGACAGGTAGTAGTAAGTAGCTTCTTAATCTGACTAAGATCAATTTAATTTGAAAGAGGAAGTAGCTTTACAGCAATCCTTTTTCTCATCATTGCCAGATTACCTCATTGCTTTAAAAGAAAATGAATTCCTCCATCTCAAGTGTTTGGCAAACAATAGTCAGCAGATTTGTGTAAAAAAAAAGTATACATAGTCAATTAGGGGTCGATTACAAATTTCTATTTGGGGAGTCTCCAAATTGGGAACCTGAGAGTAGAGTAGAAAAAAGATTTTTCCCTTTGAATACTTCATGCTTTTAAAATTTTGAGCCATATGAATGTATTGCTTTATGTAATTAATTAGTTAACTTATTAAAAATAAAGATTAAATAAATAAATAACAATAAAGATAAAAATGGAGATCATAATGCCTAAAAAGAGATTAAGATCACAGGGCCATTTGCTTCTAATGTAAAAACTAATACAAATCACTCTGTTAAGAATCAAAAGGCTATTATAATTAAATGACACATAATATCAGATTTTCTTTTGCAAAATAGGCCCTTATGGGCAAAGTTGGTGAATTCTGAATAAAATCTCTAAGTTAGATAACAGTATTGTATCAATATTAATTTCCTGACTTTAATAATAGTACTGTGGTCATATAAAAGTTTTTTTTAAGAAACACACTTCAAAACATTAGGGGTAAAGTGGTGTCATATCTGCAACTTTCTCTGAAAGAGTGGGGATGAGATATATAGAGAAAGACAGAGAGAAAATAATAATAATAAAGTAGACTCGATAAAATGTTGATATTTACTGGCAAAGAGGGGGAGCGCCTGGAACTCTCATACACTAATGGCAGAAGTAAAAAAATTATGACTATTTTTGAAACCAGGCAATGCTTTAATAATGTTAAACATAGACTTATCATATGGCCTAGCAATTACAGTCCTAGGTATTTACCCTAGAGAAATTAAAACATAGAGATCCAAAACATGTGTCTAAGAATGTTCATATCAACTTTATTCATAATAGCCCAAAGTGCAAACAATCTCCATGTTCATCAATAGGAGAGTGAATCACATTCATCAATAGGAGATGAATAAACAAATATTTATCAACAGGAGAGTGAATAAACAAATGTATTCTCACACAAATGTTTGACAAACATTATTTTCACAAACAAATGTATCCACCTGCAAAGTGGGAGACCTGGGTTCCATCTGATCCCTGGGTTGGGAAGATTCCCTCGAGAAGGGGAAGGCTACTCACTCCAGCATTCTGGCCTGAAGAATTCCACAGGCTGTATACACATGAGGTGACAAAGGGTCAGATATGACTGAGTAAGTTTCACTTCACTTCATTCACACACCAGACACTGGGACATGATTCCCATGGGTCCCTTGTGTTTCCACATGTCTTATGAATAGAGGTGCTGACAGTTTTGCTCCAGACAATCTTCTTTAAAAAAAAAAAAAAAACACTTGCACAGTAGATACCCTTGGAAAATATAATTTCTCCATCTGGAGCAGAAGGCAAATTTTTTGGAGTCCAGTATGATGAAGATAATGTCTCCTTCCAGGAATAAAGGTTGGGCAGATTTTCTTGAAGTCTCTTATTAAAGATTGAGGTTTTCTAAGCTTAGGGTTCCTCAGCTATGACTCAAGATTTACTATGTGTGGACATTTAGGTTGTTTTTACCTGTATAAGTTTATTGAGGCATAACTTACATGCAAAAAAATCATATTTGATCTGGTACAAGCATGAATCCGAGGCAGCCTAACTTTTTAGCTTGCAAACAGGATAAAATCTCAGATTCTTCACAGTCCTTGACAGTGGAATGCTGCCCAGCAACAAAAAGGAAAGAATCACTGAGACACACAGCAGTACAGATGAGTCTTGCAAACATTATGCTGTGTGAAAAAGCTGAGCCCGAATCAAGTATGATACTGTCTAATTTTATTTACTGAAAATTCTCCATCGAGCAGAATAAATCTGTATTAATAGAAATCACAATGGCAGTTGCCTGAGACAGGGAGTTTGGGGCATGTTGACAGAGGTAAAGGATGAAGGATTTTCCCAAGAGTCCAGTGGTTAAGAATTATCCTTGCAGTGCATGGGACACGGGTTCCGGGAACCAAGGTTCTGCGTGCTGCAGCACAGCTAAGGCCACGCGCTGCGGATACTAGGTGAGGAGGAGCCCCACAATGCGACTAAGGCCCGGTGCAGGCAAATAACCAAGTCTTTAAAAGGAGGTGAGGGGGAAGCTTTCTAGCGTGGTGGGAGTGGTGGAACTATTTTGTATCTTTGTTGTGTTTGCATGGATATATACATCTTTCAATGTGCATCAAACAGTGTGCCCTAAAATGTATAATTTTGTTATATGTGAATTACGCCTCAGTAAAATTACATAGAAATAGTCTAAATATTTATCAACATGTGAACAGATATGCAAAATATGGTATATACATAAAATGGAATATTATTCAGCCTTGAAAAGGAATGAAATTCTGAAACATGCTAGAACATGGGTGTTCCTTGAAATCATTACACTACGTGAGAGAAGTCAGACATGAGAAGACAGTTACTGTGTGATTCCACTTCTTTGAGCTGCCTGGAATAGACAAATTCATAGACAGAAAGTAGAGCAGTGGTTATCCAGGGCTGTGGAGTTGTGGTCTAGTGGGTACAAGGTTTCAATTTGGAAGGATGAAATAATTCTGGAGATGGAGGTGATGGTGTTGTACAACAGTGTGAACACACTTAATGCCACTTAACTGGACACTCAAAATGTTTAAAATGATAAATGCTATATCTAGTACATTTATATGTATTACAGTAGTGGTGTGAAAAAAAAATAATCTCTCTCTCCAGTGGTGTGCTGCAAAATGTATAACAACCAGCTATGAGAGGGAAGCATATTGGTAGTATTCACTTTGATAGAAACACTCCCACAGTGATCCAGTTCAAGCAAAAGTGTGATATCACTGAATGTAGAGTTTGGAAAAGATACAAACAACTGACTTTACAAAGTCAATAGGAGTTGGCTCAAAGACACTACTGTCTCTATCCAACCAACCGATTGTTAGTACACAGCAAATCCAGTAAAGAAAACACAACATAAAAGTTATAAAGAAAAAGGGAAAAAAATCACCCCACCACTACTTATAGGCAGTTGTCTGTATGCCAGCCAGGGAGGTCGATGGTTATTTGTGGGCTGATAACATACAGGAACAACAAAGTGCCAGTTCACTGATCCTGCAGGCTGGAAGGCATCAATTCTGGTTGGTTGGTACCCATTGCCACATCAGTTATTAAATCTTGTGGCTCTTATTCCTGGTGGTGACATCCAGAAAAGGAAAACTGTGGGACCTTCTTGAATCATGTAAGTTTAGCTACCAGTAGGTAACCCTTTAAAATTTTTATCGATCTTTACTGTCATCATATTCCCTTTGTTTTGGCACAAAATGGCTGCAAAAGTACAGGAGATACAAAATTTTGAAGCCATTTCCAGAAGATTTAGGCTGATTCTCGGTGCCAGTGACTCTCAGATAGGGTGTGCATGTAATTACTTGGAGTAATCTTCATTTTGAAAGAACTACAGGTGATTCTAATGCAGTTGGTTCACAGAACACATTTGGCAACATGGTTCGATGAGGTAGCTCTTTCCCTTCTCCCCTTTCATAATTTCACACCACAACCACATTGCTCTAAGATGCAAATTAGGGTAACTGATGTTATAAAACATGTCCCAATGTGTGTATAACAATGTCTGAAATGATTTTAAGAATATTCAGTATAGAAAAGGTGACATAAAATTGTGCTAATTCATTTTACTGTCATTGGTGAAACAAGTGTTATTCAAGCCTTTTGATGTGGCAGAAATATTTTAAGACAACCCCTTCTATTCTTTGAGCAGGAAATAAAATCTAGCAAACTGTGTAGCCAGTAACCTTAGGGATGGTACTTGAGGCTTGATCTCTAAAAGATGTTGAGTCCAAAAGTTGAACCTAAATCTGCCTGTATTGTTCTGCCTTGAGTGAATCTTTCATGCAGGCTGTGATCAGTGCATTTAAAAGAGCAGAGATCTGAATTTTATTGAGATTTACCTTATGTTTTATTATTGTGGGCTTGCCAGGTGGCACTAGTGGTAAAGAACCCACCTGCCAATGCAGGTGATGTAAGAGGTGCTGATTGGATTTCTGGGTCAGGAAGATCGAGGAGGGTGTGGCAACCCACTCCAGTATTCTTGCCTGGAGAATCCTATAAACAGATGAACCTGGTGGGCTACAGTCCGTAGTCGCAGAGTCGGACACAACTGAAGCAACTTAGCATGCATGCATGTTTTATTAATAATGAATTTCTGTTTAGTAAATGTTTCATAGTTATGTGCCAGACTTGCTTTCCTTATAACATGGTGGCAAGGTTAAGAAGGCATCGTTAGTCTTCATCCACTCTAATTAATAAATGCTACATGAATCTACCAAAAAGAACCTTATAACTGTGCTTGAAAAGTTGGCTTAGGGTAGCTCTTTATAGGGTGTTTGGGGGAACACTAAACCCCAAGATGCACATTTGAAGATAGAAGACCTGCAAAAAAAGAAAAAAAAAAAAAAGAGAGAGAGAGAGAAGAGAAAGAAGACTTGCATGATTAAATAAACATAGGAAATGCTGCATAGGCGAATATTTTATTTTTTTTTAATTTAGTCCACCATTTACCAAAGTTATTGATTAAAGATTTTAAAATTTCATAAGAATAGCATTTTGTGGAATATATATTTAGCAAAGAATTCTCCAGTGCTCTGGTGAAAATTTTAGCTGTGAAGGGGAACACAGGGATAGAGAGGCAAATTAATTTGGCATTCTTGACTTCAAACTTACATTAACCACATTTGTTTCCACTATTAAATGTAAAGAATTTGATGGATTTAACAACAGTCATCAAGGATAGTCAAAAGGTAACTTCCTCAGTGGTCTGGTGCAGCCAAAAATCAACTGGAGAATATACCTCAGGTGCCCGCTGCAACTCGAGAAAAACCATGAGGCTTCCCCCTCGCTACGAGATGAACCCCAATTCCCCAGCATTGCGTGAAGACCAATTCCGTGTTCCCCATCAAACAAGAAAGGAGCCTTGACTTCCTTGATGGAACTCCAGAGAGGCCCCAAGAACACTGTCACAAGTCTAGAGGGACCTGAGGTCACCGCAATCACACAAAAGAGCTCCATGTACCACAAATCAACTCGAGATGAGGCCTGATTCCCCTGCAATGGCTCCAGAGCTAGCAGGCGTTCCCCTGCAAACATAGCAAGTGGCTTGCCTTCCTTTAGGCAACTCCAGAGGTTCCGCGAGAACACCATCCCAAGTCTAGAGGAACACGAGTTCAGCACAGCAACTAGAGAGAAGCTCCGTGTATAGCAAATCATCTCGAGATGAGAGCTGATTCTCTGGCTTTGACTCAAGAGGAATGCCAACTGTCCACAAGTACCTCAAGAGGAGGCTTCTCTCAGTTATATGTATGTGAGATGGGCCCTGAGTTTGTGGCCTCAAGTGAAATGGACACCGAGATGTCCTGACTTGAAATAAGGCTGGATTTCCCTGCAGTGACTTGAATGCAGGCTCGTCTTTGATCTCACGAGATGAAGGGATGTCTGAATCCCCTGTGGAGACCCTAGAGAAAGCCCTAGTTCCACGTATCATCTCAACAGGAGGCCTCACACTCCTTTCAAAACTAGAGAGTCACGCGGAGGTCAATGCCTCAAAAGGAGACGATTCCTGACTCCTCTTGAAAATTGATAGGAATCCCAATATCCCTGTGGCAACTGGACAGGAACCCTGGGTCTCTCGCCTCACCTTGAGAGGGGTCCCTATTGCCCTATCAAGCCTCGATGAGAATACCGAGGTGTCCCTAACATCTAGGCAGAAGTCCTGATGTCACTGAACAACATGAGTTTTGAAGGGTCATTCCCGCCGTAACTCGAGAAGATACCCCAGGTCCCCACCACAACTCAAGAAAACCCAGGAGAATTCACCCTCACCGTGAGATGAGGCCCAATTCCACTGCATCGCATGTAAAGCAATTCCGTGTTCCCCATAAAACAGGATATGAGCCTTGACTTCCGTGATGGAACTCCAGAGAGTCCCCAAGAACACTGTCGCAAGTGTAGAGGGACACTGAGGTCCCCGCAGCAACACGAAAGTGCTCCGAGTACCCAGATCAACTCGAGATGAGACCCGATTCCCCTGCACTGGCTCCAGAGCAACCCCGCTTTCCTCATCAAACTAGACAAGTGGCTTGACTTCCCTTAGGCAACTCCAGAGATTCCCCGAGAGCACCGTACCAAGTCTAGAGGAACACCAAGTTCAGCACAGCAACTCGAGAAAAGCTCCGTGTACCCCAAAACATTCGAGATGAGAGCTGATTCCCTGGCTTCGACTCAAGAGGAATGCCAACTTTCCACAAGCAGCTCAAGCGGAGGCTTTTCTCAGCTCTAGGTATGTGAGAGGGACCCTGAGTTTGCTGCCTCAAGTGGAATGGACACCGAGATGCCCTGACTCGAAATAAGGCTGGATTTCCCTGCAGTGACTTGAATGCAGGCTCGTCTTTCATCTCACAAGATGAAGAGATGTCTGAATCCCCTGTGGAGACCCTAAAGAAAGCCCTAGTTCCCCACCTCATCTCGACAGGAGGCCTTACATCCCTTTGACAACTCGAGAGGAACACGGAGTTCAATGCTTCAAAAGGAGATGATGCCTAACACCTCTTGAAAATTGATAGGAATAGCAATATCCCTGTGGCAACTGCAAAGGGAAGCTGGGTCAACACCTCACCTCGAGAGGCATCCCTATTGCCCTGCCAAGCCTCGAGGAGAATCCCGAGGTGTCCTTCAAAACTAGACAGGAGTCCTGTCGCCGCTCAACCAACACGGGTTTTGAAGGGCCATCCTCGCCGTAACCCAAGAACATACCCTAGGTCCCAGCCGCAACTCAACATAAACCATGAGACTTCCCCCTGGCCGCGAGGTGAGGCCCGATTCCCCTGCACTGAGTGCAGAGCAAATCCGTGTTCCCCATCAAACATGAAAGGTGGCTTCACTTCCTAGATGAAACTCCACATAGTCCCCAAGAACACTGCCAGAGGTCGAGAGGGACCCTGAGGTCACCGCAGCAAAACAAAAGAATTCGTGTAAATGAAATCAACTCGAGATGAGGCGCGATTGCCCTGCATTGGCTCCAGAGCCATCTCGCATTCCCCATCAAACATGACAAGTGGCTTGACTTCCTTTAGGCAACTCCAGAGATTCACCAAGAGTACCGTCCAATATCTAAAGGAACACAAAGTTCAGCACTGCAACTCGAGAAAAGCTCCCTGTACCCCCAAATCATCTCGAGTTGAGAGCTGCTTCCCTGGATTCAACTCAAGAGGAATGCCAACTGTCCACAAGTACCTCAAGAGGAGGCTTCTCTCAGTTATATGTATGTGAGATGGGCCCTGAGTTTGTGGCCTCAAGTGAAATGGACACCGAGATGTCCTGACTTGAAATAAGGCTGGATTTCCCTGCAGTGACTTGAATGCAGGCTCGTCTTTCATCTCACGAGATGAAGGGATGTCTGAATCCCCTGTGGTGACCCTAGAGAAAGCCCTAGTTCCTGGCCTCATCCCAACATGAGACCTCACATCCCTGTGAAAACTCGAGAGGCACACGGAGTTAAATGCTTCAAAAGGAGACGATGGCTGACTCTTCTTGAAAAATGATAGGAATCCCAAAATTCCTGTGGCCACTGCAAATGGAACCTGGGTTTCCCCTCTCACCTTGAGAGGCGTCCCTATTGCCCTCCCAAGCCCCGAGGAGAATCCCGAGGTGTCCCTCGCAACTAGACAGGAGTCCTGACATCACTGATCCAACCCGAGTTTTGAAGGGCCATCCTCGTCATAACACGAGAACATAATCCAGGTTCCCACCGCAACTCGAGAAAAACAATGACACTTTCCCCTCGCCACGAGATGAGGCCCGATTCCCCTGCACTGCATGCAGAGCAAGTCCGTGTTCCCCATCAAACAGGAAAGGAGCCTTGACTTCCTTGATGGCACTCCAGAGAGTCCCCAGGTACACTTTCACAAGTCTAGAGGGACCCTGAGGTCCCCGAAACAACATGAAAGCGCTCCATGTACTCCAAATCAACTCGAGATGAGGCCTGATTCCCCTACACTGCATGCAGAGCAAGTCCATGTTCCCCATCAAACACGAAAAGAGCCTTGACTTCCTAGATGAAACTCCACATAGTCCCCAAGAACACTGTCACAGTTCTGCAGGGACCCTGAAGTGACAGCAGCAGCACGAAAGAACTCGTTTAACTCAAATCAACTCTAGATGAGACCCGATTCCCCTGCATTGACTCCAGAGACATCCCTCATTCCCCATTAAACAGGGCAAATAGCCTGACTTCCTTTAGGCAACCCCAGAGATTCACCGAGAGCACCGTCCCATATCTAGAGGAACACCAAGTTCAGCACAGCAACTCGACAAAAGCTCCATGTACCCCAAAACATTTCGAGATGAGAGTTATGACACAGGAGGAATGGAAACTTTCCACAAGCACCTCAAGAGGAGGCTACTCTGAGCTATAGGTGTGTGAGAGGGATCCTGAGTTTGCTGCCTCGTGTGGAATGGACACCGAAATGCCCTTACTCGAAATAAGGCCGGATTTCCCTGCAGCGACTTGAATGCAGTCTCGTCTATCATCTCACAAGAAGAAGGGATGTCTAAATCCCCTGTGGATACCCTAGAGAAAGCCCAAGTTCCCTGCCTCATCTCGACAGGAGGCCTCACATCCCTTTGAAACTTTGAGAGGCACGTGGAGTTCAATGCCTCAAAAGTAGATGATGCCTGCCTCCTCTTGAAAATTGATAGGAATCTCAATATCTCTGTGGCAACTGGAAAGGGACCCTGGGTCTCCACTTTACCTCGAGAGACTTCCCTATTGCCCTCCCAAGCCCCGAGGAGAATCCTGAGGTGTCGCTCGCAACTAGACAGGTGTCCTGACGTCGCTGACCCAAGACAAGTTTTGAAGGTCCATCCCCACCGCAACTCAAGAACATACCCCAAGTTCCCACCGCAACTCGAGAAAAACCATGAGACATCCCCCTCGCCGTGAGATGAGGTCTGATTCCCCTGCATTGCATGCAGAGCATGTGTGTGTTCCCCATCATACTTGAAAAGAGTTTTGACTTCCTTGATGGAACTCCAGAGAGTCCCCAAGAACACTGTTACAAAGCTAGAGGGACCCTGCGGACTCCGCAGCAACATGAAAGAGCTCGTGTACCCCAAATCAACTCGAGATGAGGCCCAATTCACCTGAATTGGGTCCAGAGCCATCACACGTTCCCCATCAAATAGAACATGTGGCTTGACCTCCTTTACGCAACTCCAGAGATTCCACGAGAACATCATTCCAAGTCCAGAGGAACACCAAGTTCTGCAGAGAAACTCGAGAAAAGCTCCATGTACCCCAAATCATCTCGAGATGAGAGCTGATTCGCTGAACTCGACTCAAAGGGAATTCCAACTTTCCACAAGCACCTCAAGAGGAGGCTTCTCTCAGCTATAAGTATCATAGTGGGACCCTGAGCTTGCTGCCTCAAGTGGAATGTACAATGAGATTCCCAGACTCGAAAAAAGGCCGGATTTCCCTGCAGTGATGTGAATGCAGGCTTGTCTTTCATCTCACAAGATGAAGGGATATCTGAATCCCCCGTGGAGACCCTAAAGAAAGCCCTTGTTCCCCGACTCATCTCGACAGGAGGCCACACATCCCTTTGACAACTCGAGAGGAGTGCAGACTTCAAGGCGTCAAAAGGAGACGACGCCTGACTCACCTTGAAAATTGATAGGGATCCCAATATCCCTCTGGCAACTGCGAAGGAAGTCTGGGTCTCCTGTCTCACCTCGAGAGGCGTCCCTATTGCCCTGCCAAGCCTCAAGGAGAATCCCGAGGTATCCCTGGCAATTAGACATGAGTCCTGAAGTCGCTGAACCAACATGAGTTTTGAAGGGCCATCCCCACCGTAATACGAGAACATACCCCAGATTCCCGCTGAAACTCAAGAAAAACCATGAGACTTCCCCATCGCTGCGAGATGAAGCCCGATTGCAATGCTGCGTGCAGAGCAAGTCTGTGTTCCTCATTAAACACAAAAGGAGCCTTGACTTCCTTGATGGACCTCCAGAAAGTCCCCAAGAACACTATCACAAGTCTAGCGGGACCCTGAGGTCCCCGCAGCAACACAAAAGAGCATCGTGTACCCCAAATCGACTCGAGATGAGGTGTGATTCCCCTGCATTGCATGCAGACCACATCTGAGTTCCCCATCAAACACTAAAGGAGCCTTGACTTCCTAGATGAAATTCCACATAGTCCCCAAGAAGACTGGGGACTTCAGCACCTCACAAGTCTAGAGGTGCTGAGGCCACCACAGCAACACATAAGAGCTTCGTGTACTACAAATCAACTTGACATGAGGCCGGATTCCCCTCCATTGGCTCCAGAGCCATCGTGCATTCCCCATCAAACAGATCAAGTAGCTTGACTTCTTTTAGCAACCCCAGAGATTAACCGAGAGCACCGTCCCATATCTAGAGGAACACCAAGTTCAGCACAGCAACTCGACAAAAGCTCCGTGTACCACAAATCATCTCAAGATGAGAGCTGATTCCCTGGATTGGACTCAAGAGGAATGCCAACGTTCCACAAGCAACTCAAGAGGAGGCTTCTCTCAGCTATATGTATGTGAAAGGGAACCTGATTTTGCTGCTTCAAGTGGAATGGACATCGAGATGCCCTGATTCAAAATAAGGCCGGATTTCCCTGCATTGACTTGAATGCAGGCTCATCTTTCATCTCACATAAAGAAGGGATGTCTGAATCCCTTGTGGAGACCCTAGAGAAAGCACTAGTTCCCTGCCTTATCTCGACATGAGGCCTGACTTCCCTTTGAAAACTCGAGAGGCATTCGAAGTTCAATGCTTCAAAAGGAGACGAAGCCTGACTCCTTTTCAAAATTGATAGGAATCACGATATCCCTATGGCAACTGGACAGGAACCCTGGGTCTCTCGCCTCACTTCGAGAGGCATCCCTATTGCCCATGCAAGCCTCGAGGAGAATTCCGAGGTGTCCCTCACAACTAGAGAGGAATCTTGACGTTGCTGATCCAACACAAGTTTTGAAGGTCCATCCTCGTCGTAACTAGAAAACATAACCCAGGTTCTTGCCGCAACTCGAGAAAAAACATGAGGCTTTCACCTGGCCGTGAGATGAGGCCTGAATCCCCTGCACTGCAGGCAGAGCAATTCCCTGTTCCCCATGAACACGAAAGGAGCCTTGACTTCCTTGATGGAACTCCAAAGAGTCCCCAGGAACACTGTCACTGGTATAGAGGGACACTGAGTTCCCCACAGCAACACGAAAGCGCTCCGTGTACTTCAAATCAACACGAGGTGAGGCCTGATTCCCCTGCATGGTCTCCAGAGCCATCCAGCATTCCCCATCAAACACGAGAAGTGGCTTGTCTTCCTTTAGGCAACTCCAGAGTTTACCCGTGAACACCGTCCTAAGTATAGAGGAACACCACGTTCAGCACAGCAACTAGAAAACATCTCTGTGTACCTCAAATCATCTCGAGATGAGCGCTGATTCCCTGGCTTTGACTCAAGAGGAATGCCAGCTTTAAACAACACCTAAAGAGGAGGCTTCTCTCAGCTATAGGTATGTGAGAGGGACCCTGAGTTTGCTGCCTCAAGTGGCATGGACACTGAGAAGCCCTGACTCAAAATAAGGCCAGGTGTCCCTGCAGTGGCTTGAATGCAGGCTCATCTCTCATCTCACAAGATGAAGGGATGTCTGAATCCCCTGTGGAGACCCTAGAGAATACCCTAGTTCCCAGCCTCATCTTAAAAGGAGGCCTCACATCCCTTTGACAACTCGAGAGGAACACAGAGCAACATGTAAAGGCTCTGTGTACTCCAAAACAACTCGAGATGAGGCCCGATTCCCCTGCACTGCGTTCAGAGCAAGTCTGTGTTCCCCATCAAACACGAAAGGAACTTTGACTTCCCTGATGGAAATCCAGAGAGTCCCCAGGAACACTGTCACAAGTTTCGAGGGTCCCTGAGGTGCCCGCAGCAACATGAAAATGCACTGTGTACTTGAAATCAACTCGAGATGAGGCCCGCTTCCCATGCACTGCATGCAAAGCAAGTCTGTGTTCCCCATAAAACACGAAAGGAGCCTTGACTTCCTTGATGGAAATCCAGAGAGTCCCCAGGAACACTTTGAAAAGTCTAGAGGGACCCTGAGAACCGCACAGCAACATGAAAGTGCACTGTGTGCTTCAAATCAACTCGAGATGAGGCCCGATTCCCCTGCATTAGCTCCAGAGCCATCACTCATTCCCCATCAAACACAACAAGTGGCTTGACTTCCTTTAGGCAACTCCAGAGATTACCTGAGAATACCGTCTCAAGACAAGAGGAATACCAAGTTCAGCACAGCAACTCGAGAAAAGTTCCGTGTACCCCAAATCATCTCGAGATGAGAGCTGATTCCCTGGCTTTGACTCAAGAGGAATGCCAACTTTCCACAAGCCCCTCAAGAGGAGGCTTCTTTCAGCTCTAGGTATGTGAGAGGGACCCTGAGTTTGCTGCATCAAGTGGCATGGTTACCCAGATGCCATGACTCGAAATAAGGTTGGATTTCCCTGCAGTGACTTTAATGCAGGCTCGTCTTTCATCACACATGATGAAGTGATGTCTGAATCCCCTGTGGAGACCCTAGAGAAAACCCTAGTTCCCCGGCTCATCTCGACAGGAGGACACACAGTCTTTAGAAACCTCCAGAGGCACATGGATTTAAATGCTTCAAAAGGAGAGCATGGCTGCCTCCTCTTGAAAATTGATAGGAATCCCCAAATTACTGTGGCAACTGGGATGGACACTGGGTCTCCCCCCTCACCTCGAGAGGCATCCTTATTGCCCTACCAAGCCTCGAATAGAATCCCGAGTTGTCCCTTGCAGCTAGACAGGAGTCCTAATGTCACTGAATCAACACGAGTTTGAAGGGCCATCCCAACCATAACTTGAGAACATAACTCAGGTTCCCACCACAGCTCAAGAAAACCGTGAGAATTCCCCCTTGCCATGAGATGAGGCCCGATTCCCCTGCATTGCATGCAGAGCAAGTCCATGTTCACCATCAAAAATGAAAGGAGTCTTGACTTCCTAGATGAAACTCCACATAGTCCCCAAGAACTGTGTCAGAAGTCTAGAGGGACCCTGAGGTCAGTGCAACAATAGGAAAGAGCACCGTGTACCACAAATCAACTCGAGATGAGGCCCGATTCCCCTGCACTGGCTCCAGAGCAATCCTGCATTCCTCATCAAAGAGCACAAGTGGCTTGACTTCTTTTGGGCAATTCCAAGATTCCCCGAGAACACCATCCCAAGTCTAGAGCAACACCAAGTTCAGCACAGCAACTCGAGAAAAGCTCCGTGTAGCCCAAATCATTTCGAGATGAGAGCAGATTCCCTGGCTTTGAAACAAGAGCAATGCCAACTTTCCACAAGCAGCTCAAGTGGAGGCTTTTCTCAGCTCTTGGTATGTGAGAGGCACCCTGAGTTTGCTGCTTCAAGTGGAATGGACACCGAGATGCCCTGACTCGAAATAAGGCTGGAATTCCCTGCAGTGACTTGAATGCCGGCTCATCCTTCATCTCAAAAGATGAAGGGATATCTGAATCCCCTATGAAGACCCTAGAGAAAGCCCTAGTTCCCCACCTCATCTCGACAGGAGGCCTCACATCCCTTTGACAACACGAGTAGAACACGGAGTTCAGTGCTTCAAAAGTAGACAATGATTGAGTCCTCTTGAAAATTGACAGAAGTCCCAGTATCCGTGTGGCAACTTGAAAGGACACTGGGTCTCCCGCCTCACCTCGAGAGGCATCCCTATTGCCCTGCCAAGACTCGAGGACAATCCCGAGTTGTCCATCGCAACTAGACAGGAGTCCTGACGTAGCTGAAAAAACACGAGTTTTGACGGGCCATCCCCATCGTCACTTGAGAATATAACCCAGGTTCCCTCCACAACTCGAGAAAATCCATGAGACTTCCCGCTCGATGAGAGATGAGATCAGATTCCCCTGCACTGAGTGAAGAGCAATTCCGTGTTCCCCATCAAACATGAAAGGAGCCTTGACTTCCTTGATGGAACTCCAGAGAGTCCCCAAGAACACTGATAAATGTCTAGAGGAACCCTGAGGTCACCGCAGCAACATGAAATAGTTCGGTGTACCCCAAATCAACTCGAGATGAGTCCAGATTCCCCTTCATTGGCTCCAGAGCCATCCGGCGTTCCCCATCAAACATGACAAGTGACTTGACTTCCTTTAAGCAACTCCAGAGATTCCCCGAGAACAACGTCCTGAGTATAGAGGAACACCACGTTCAGCACAGCAACTAGAAAACAGCTCCGTGTACCTCAAATCATCTTGAGATGAGACTTGATTCCCTGGCTTTGACTCAAGAGGAATGCCAGCTTTAAACAACACCTAAAGAGGAGGCTTCTCTCAGCTATAGGTACGTGAGTGGGACCCTGAGTTTGCTGCCTCAAGTGGAATGGACACCGAGATGCCCTGACTTGAAATAAGGCTGGATGTCCCTGCAGTGATTTGAATGCAGGATTGTCTTTCATCTCAGAGATGAAGGGATGTTTGAATCCCCTGTGGAGACCCTAGAGAGTACGCTAGTTCCCAGCCTCATCTCGACAGGAGGCCTCACATCCCTTTGACAACATGAGAGGCAAGCGGAGTTCAATGCTTCAAAAGGAGACGAAGCCTGACTCCTCTTGAAAACTGACAGGAGTCACAGTATGGCTCTGGCAACTGCAAAGGGAAACCTGGTGTCCCGCCTCACTTCGAGAGGCATCCCAATTGTCCTGCCAAGCCTCGAGAAGAATCCCAAGGTGTCCCTCGGAACTAGACAGGAGTCCTGACGTCGCTGAACAAACACGAGTTTTGAAGGGCCAACTCTGCCGTAACTGGAGAATATAACCCAGGTTCCACACCACAGCTCCAGAAAAACAATGAGACTTTCCCCTCACCGTGAGATGAGGCCCGATTCCCCTGCATTGCATGCAGAGCAAGTCCGTGTTCCCCATCAAACACGAAAGGAGCCTTGACTTCCTAGATGAAACTCTCCATAGTCCCCAAGAACTCTGTCAGAAGTCTAGAGGGACCCTGAGATCAATGCAGCAACACGACAGAGCCCCGTGTACCACAAATCAACTCGAGATGAAGCCTGATTTCCCTGCATTGGCTCCAGAACAATCCTGCATTCCTCATCAAAGAGCACAAGTCGCTTGACTTCTTTTAGGCAACTCCAGAGACTCTATGAGAATACCGCCACCAGTCTAGAGGAACACCAAGTTCAGCACAGCAACTCGAGAAAAGCTCCGTGTACCCCAAAACATTTCGAGATGAGAGCTGATTCCCTGGCTTCGACTCAAGAGGAATGCCAACTTTCCACAAGCAGCTCAAGCGGATGCTTTTCTCAACTATAGGTATGTGAGAGGGACCCTGAATTTGCTGCCACAAGTGGAATGGACACCGAGATTCCCTGACTCGACATAAGGCTGGATTTCCCTGCAGTGACTTGAATGCAGGCTTGTCTTTCATCTCAAAAGATGAAGTGATGTCTGAATCCCCTGTGGAGACCCTAGACAAAGCCCTATTTCCCCACCTCATCTCGACAGGTGACCTTACATCCCTTTGACAACACGAGTCGAATGCGGAATTCAATGCTTCATAAGGAGACGATGACTGAGTCCTCTTGAAAATTGACAGGAATCCCAGTATGTCTGTTGCAACTTGAAAGGACACTGGGTCTCCCCCGTCACCTCGAGAGGCATCACTATTGTCCTGCCAAGCCTTGAGGAGAATCTCAAGGTGTCCCTCGGAACTAGACAGGAGTTCACACATCGCTGAACAAACATGAGTTTTGAAGGGCCATCCCCGCCGTAACTCTAGAACATAAACAGGTTCCCTCCACAACTCCAGAAAAACAATGAGACTTTCTCCTCACCGCGAGATGAGGCCCAGTTCCCATGCAATGTATGCAGGTTAAGTCCGTGTTCCCAATCAAAAGGAAAGGAGACTTGACTTCTTTGAAGGACCTCCAGAGAGACCCCAAGAACACTGTCAGAAGTCTACAGGGACCCTGAGGTCCCCGCAGCAACATGAAAGGGCTCCGTGTACTCCAAATCAACTCAAGATGAGGCCCGATTCCCCTGGACTGCATTCAGAGCAAGTCCGTGTTCCCCATCAAACACAAAAGGAGCCTTGACTTCCTTGATGGAACTCCAGAGAGTCCCCAGGAACACTGTCACAAGTCTAGAGAGACCCTGAGGTCCCCTGCAGCAACATGAAAGTGCACCGTGTACTTCAAATCAACTCGAGATGAGACCCGATTCCCCTGCATTGTCTCCAGAGACATCACTCGTTCCCCATCAGACACACAAAGTGGCTTGATTTCCGTTAGGCTACTCCAGAGATTACCCGAGACTACCATCTCAAGACTAGCGGAACACCAAGTTCAGCACAGAAACTCGAGAAAAGCTCTGTGTACCCCAAATCATCTCGAGATGAGAGCTGATTCCCTGGCTTTGACTCAAGAGGGATGTCAACTTTACACAAGCACCTGACGAGGAGGCTTCTGTCAGGTATATGTATGTGAGAGGGACCCTGAGTTTGCTGCCTCAAGTGGAATGAACACCGAGATGCCCTGACTCATAATAAGGCCGGAATTCCCTGGAGTGACTTGAATGCAGGCTCGTCTTTCATCAAACAAGATGAAGGGATGTCTGAATCCCCTGTGGAGACCCTAGAGACAGCCCTAGTTCCCCGGCTCATCTCAACAGGAGGCCTCACATCCTTTTGAAACTCGAGAGGCACGTGGATTTAAATGCTTCAAAAGGGGAGTATCGCTCCCTCCTCTTGAAAATTGATAGGAATCCCAAAATTCCTGTGGCAACTGGAAAGGACCTTGGGTTGCCCCTCTCACATTGAGAGGCGTCCCTATTGCCCTGCCAAGCTTCGAGGAGAATCTCGATGTGTCCCTCACAACTAGACAGGAGTCCTGATATCACTGAACCAACACAAGTTTTGAAGGGCCATCCCAGCTGTAACTCGAGAATATAACCCAGTTTCCCGCCACAACTCGAGAAAACCATGAGAATTCCCCCTCGCCGTGAGACGAGGCCTGATTCCCCTGCATTGCATGCAAAGCAAGTCGGTGTTCCCCATCAAACACGAAAGGAGCCTTGACTTCCTAGATGAAGCTCCACATAGTCCCCAATAACTCTGTCACATGTCTAGTGGGACCCTGAGGTCAACGCAGCAACACGAAATATCCCCGTTTACCTCAAATCAACTTGAGGTGAGGCCTGATTTCCCTGCATTGGCTCTAGAGCAATCCAGCATTCCTCATCAAGCAGGACAAGTGGCTTGACTTCTTTTAGGCAACTCCAGAGATTCCCTGAGAACACCGTCCCAAGTATAGAAGAACACCAAGTTCAGCACAGCAACTCGAGAAAAGCTCCGTGTACCCCAAATCATTTCGAGATGAGAGCTGATTTCCTGGCTTCGAATCAAGAGGAATGCCCACTTTCCACAGCAGCTCAAGCGGAGGCTTTTCTCAGCTCTAGGTATGTGAGAGGGACCCTCAGTTTGCTGCCTCAAGTGAAATGGACACCGAGATGCCCTGACTCGAAATAAGGCCGGAATTCCCTGCAGTGACTTGAGTGCAGGCTCGTCTTTCATCTCATCAGATGAAGGGATTCCTGAATCCCCTTGAAGACCCTATAGAAAGCCCTATTTCCCCACCTCATCTTGACATGTGGCCTCACATCCCTTTGACAACACGAATGGAAAGCGGAATTCAATGCTTCAAAAGTAGACGATGACTGACTCTTGAAAATTGACAGGAATCCCAGTATCCCTGTGGCAACTTGAAAGGACACTGGGTCTCCCGCCTCACCTCGAGAGGTGTCCTCCTTATTGACTTGCCAAGTCTCGAAGTGAATCTCGAGTTGTCCCTCGCAACGAGACTGGAGGCCTGATGTCGCTGAACAAACACGCGTTATGAGGGGCCATCCCCTTCGTCACTCGAGAATATAACCCAGGTTCCTTCCGCAACGCGAGAAAGTCCATGAGACTTTCCACTCGAAGAGAGATGAGATCAAATTCCCCTGCATTGCGTGCAGAGCAATTCCATGTGCACCATCAAACATGAAAGGAGCCTTGACTTCCTTGATGGAACTCCAGAGAGTCCCCAAGAACACTGATACAAGTCTAGAGTGACCCTGAGGTCACCGCAGCAACACGAAAGTGCTCAGTGTACTGCAAATCAACGTGAGATGAGGCCAGATTACACTACATTGGCTCCAGAGCCATCCGGCGTTCCCCATCAAACACGACAAGTGGCTTGACTTCCTTTAGGCAACTCCAGAGATTCCCTGAAAACACTGTCCTAAGTATAGAGGAACACCACGTTCAGCACAGCAATTAGAAAACAGCTCCGTGTACCTCAAATCATCTCGAGATGAGAGTTGATTCCCTGGCTTCGAATCAAGAGGAATGCCAACTTTCCAGAACCCCCTCACGGGGAAGCTTCTCTCAGCTATAGGTACGTGAGAGGGACCCTGAGTTTGCTGCCTCAAGTGGAATGGACACCGAGATTCCGTGACTCGACATAAGGCCGGATTTCCCTGCAGTGACATGAATGCAGGCTTGTCTTTCATCTCAAAAGATGAAGGGATGTCTGAATCCCCTGTGGAGACCCTAGAGAAAGCCCTAGTTCCCCACCTCATTTCCACAGGAGGTCTCACATCCCTTTGACAACTCGAGAGGAACACGGAGTTCAATGCTTCAAAAGTAGACGATGACTGACTCCTCTTGAAAATTGACAGGAATCCCAGTATTCCTGTAACAACTTGAAAGTGACAGTGGGTTTCCCTACTCATCTCGAGAGGCATCCCTATTGTCCAACCAAGTTTCGAGGAGAATCCCGAGGTGACCCTCACAACTAGACAGGCGTCCTGACATCATTGAACAAACAGGAGTTTTAAGAGTCCATCCCTGTCGTCACTCGAGAATATACCCCAGGTTCCCTCCGCAACTCGAGAAAAACCATGAGACTTCCCACTCGATGAGAGATGAGATCAGATTCCCCTGCATTGAGTGCAGAGCAAGTCTGTGTTCCCCATCAAACATGAAAGGAGCCTTGACGTCCTTGATGGAACTCCAGAGAGTCCCCAAGAACACTGATACAAGTCTAGAGGGACCCTGAGGTCCCCGCAGCAACATGAAAGCACTCCGTGTACTCCAAATCAACTCAAGATGAGGCCAGATTCCCCTTCATTGGCTCCAGAGCCATCTGGCGTTCCCCATCAAACACGACATGTGGCTTGACTTCCTTTAGGCAACTCCAGAGATTCCCCGAAAACACTGTCCTAAGTATAGAGGAACACCCTGTTCAGCACAGCAACTAGAAAACAGCTCCGTGTACCTCAAATCATCTCGAGATGAGACCTGATTTCCTGGCTTTGACTCAAGAGGAATGCCAGGTTTAAACAACACCTAAAGAGGAGGCTTCTCTCAGTTATAGATATGTGAGAGGGACCCTGAGTTTGCTGCCTCATGTGGAATGGACACCAAGATGCCCTGGTTTGAAATAAGGCCGGATTTCCCTGCAGTGACTTGAATGCAGGTTCGTCTTTCATCTCATAAGAGGAAGGGACGTCTGAATCCCATGTGGAGACCCTAGAGAATGCCCTAGTTCCCCGCCTCATTTTGACAGGAGGCCTCACATCCCTTTGACAACACGAGAGGCACGTGGAGTTCAATGCTTCAAAAGGAGATGAAACCTGTCTCCTCTTGAAAACTGACAGGAGTCACAGTATTGCTCTGGCAACTGCAAAGGCAAACTTGGTCTCCCCCCTCACCTTGAGAGGCGTCCGTATTGCATTGCAACATCTCGAGGAGAATCGTGATGTGTCTCTCCCAACAAGACAAGAGTCCTGACGTCACTGAACCTCACCCCAGACCCTGCACCTGGGGTCACTCCTCCAGTTTCCAAGGTGACTCCACCTGAAATATCCTGTGTCTGTAATCACATGTGCACATCTCCAGGATGACGCCACTTCCCAGACCCAGTACCTGTGGTCACGCTTCCACAATCTCCAGGGTGATCACAACACACTGGACCATGCACCTGGGGTCACATGTCCACAGTCTGCAGGGTGACATTATCCCAAACCCTATATCTAGGATCACATATCTACAGTCCACTGGGTGATCCCTCCCAGACACTGTATCTGGAGTCACACATCCACAGTCTCCATGGTGACCCCTTCCCAAGCCTTGCAACTGGGCTCACAATTCCACAGTCTCCAGGGTGAATTCCTTCTGACCATTCCCCTGGGGTCACATATCCACATTCTTCAGGGTGACCAACCCAGTCCCTGTCCATGGGGTCACATATCAACAGTCTCCAGGGTGACACTCCTCCCCTGAATGCTCATTTCAAGGGGAGCACAAAAAGCACACCCAAAATATGCACATTTGACAAAAGGGTTATTTTGGACTGATTAATTAAAAAAAACAAAACAAAACAAAAGAAAAAAACAAACAGCCGCCCCAGGAGGATCTTTGAAAACCAAGTCGAAATTCCATTTTATGAAGTAGATTTACATTTGTTAAGGATATCTCCATCTTTAAGGACGTGTCCCTGTCTGGACCAGGAAATAGAGGATGGCTAAATATCAAGAATGGACTAAGTATCAAGACTGACTTGATATCACTAAATGACTTGACTAAATATCAAGAAGGTCTATGGAATGGACCTGGAAGTTAATCTGCATACCACCATGTCTTTGTTTACTGTGCTTCACCTAATAATCTCCCTTAAATAGCTTCTTCCATTCCTTAACCTCCTTCTTTCATTCTTAGCTGATGATAGCATTTAAGGTAAAGTCTTGGACCATTTCAGAAAGTGACAGTTTTCCCAGGTATCTTTCAACTATATAGGAGGTATGCATGTCATATATTAAACTTCTGATTGTTCTTCTCCAATCCATCTCCCTTTCATTATGAACATCTCAGTGAAGAACATTGAGGCTAGGGGGAAAATTATCTTTCCTCTCATCTAATGCAATAAAATAGCATTCAGAGATATAGAGGAATGAACCACAGACCAATTTAAAATAAAAATAAAGGAAAGCATGAATCTAACACTTACATTACTGAGTGAGGGAATCCAGCCTCAAGTGCTACACACTGTATGATCGTATAAGACATTCTAGCAAAGGTAAAACAGACATGATAAAGAGTTTATGGAATATATGGTTGAAATATTTCACATGGTACTTTAGTGAGGAATACCTGCCACTATGCATTTGTCTAAGCACATAGATTTCTGTTTTCAGAACACAAGTAATTTATTACCTATTCACATTTATTTATTTATGGCATGGAGTGCTAAAGACTGGAATGCAGAATTTAACAAAGAATATAACAGATTGAGAAATAAATGAAAAGCTTCAGACTTCCCTAGGGGCCCAGTGGTTAAGACTCCACGTTGCCAGTGCAGGAAATATGGGTTCAATTCCTGGTCAGGGACCTAAAACCCCACATGACGCGGCACAGCCAAAAGATTTAAAAGGAAGAAGAAAAATTTTAAAAGGCCACTCTCACTCTTAGGACAAAATTATCTGACCTAAGTTCACTGTGTAAATGAATGGAATCTGCAGGCCAAAGGCAAATGTAGCATACATAAACAATGGGCTCTGTAAGTTCTTTCCACGGGGGTTTGTAGCTAACAGGACTGAAACTACCATATCAGTTATTGAAGGAGCAAGCCCTGAATTTGATAAGTGATGAGTAGTGGAAGCCAGGTTTCTTACCATTGGAGTGGGAAGTTACAGGCAGACAAAAGGAGAAGGTTATAATACCTGTGTCATAAGAGACACAGGTTGGAGACATCATTATAAACTATCTTTAGCCTAATGCAGAAACATATAACTCCATGTGAAAATCTTCATAACCGTCTGTATGCATAGTCTGGATACATGCATGTGTATTTCCATGCATTGTCTGCTGAGATTATTAAGTTCCCACATACAAGTTTTTATTAATATGCTCTAACAAAAAGGGACAAGGACTCTTTAAATATGTGTCTGATACTAGGACTGAGACAATAAATATGTAAAGCAGCATAATCTTAAAATGTGAGAAAGAAGGACCAAAAAGCCCCATAAAAGCTGAATTATGTAAAATAAAAGCAGGAGAGTATGGAAAAAGCTCTCAATAGCCAAAGCTAGAATGAACTAAGCAGTCTAATTGGCTGGATTATAGCCAAAAGAAAGTGAAAGTGAAGTTGCTCAGTCGTGTCTGACTCTTTGCAACCCCATGGACTGTAAGCTATGAGGCGCCTCCATTCATGAAATTTTCCAGGCAAGAGTACTGGAGTGGGTTGCCATTTCCTTCTCCAGGGGATCTTCCCCACCCAGGGATTGAACCCAGGTATCCTGCATTGCAAGCATATGCTTTTACAGGCTGAGCCACCAGGGAAGCTCCCAAAAGTTTAAAATAATTTTCAGGTGTCCAAACTGGTAAAAAGTAAAAATTAGGTTTTATGAGTAATGTTGAATAAAAATCTCACACAGAAAGATTCTAAATAATTGATACAGACTCAGCTGTCCATCAAGTATATGAAGCTAACTCTCCTCTCCTCAAATGTGGGTCCTGCATTATGACTTCCTCCTTAATAAGGCACTCAGGATGGACGTGAGGAAAATCAACAATAAAGACAAATAACAAATGTTGGCGAAAATGTACGAAATTGAAACTCAAAACTTTACTTGTGGAGAGGTAAAATGGTGCAATCAATGTGTCCAAAACAAGCATTTTCTCGAAAACATAAAAATGTAATTATATCACTCAGTAGTGGCCACAGGACTGGAAAAGGTCAGTTTTCATTCCAATCCCAAAGAAAGGCAAAGCCAAAGAATGTTCCAACTGCCACACAGTTGCACTCATCTCACATGTTAACAAAGTAATGATCAAATTTCTCCAAGCCAGGCTTCAACAGTAAGTGAACCATGAATTTCTAGATGTTCAAGCTGGATTTAGAAAAGACAGAGGGACCAGAGATCAAATTGCCAACACCCGTTGCATCACTGAAAGAGCAAGAGAGAAAAACATCCAGAAAAATATTTACTTCTGCTTTGTTAACAATGCCAAAGCCTTTGACTCTGCAGATCACCACAAAATGTGGAAAATTCTGAAAGGTATGGGAATACCAGACTGCCTTACCTGCCTCCTGAGAAATCTGTATGCAGGTGAAGAAGCAACAATTAGAACTAGACATGGAACAATGGACTGGTTCCAAATCAGGAAAGGAGTACAGCACCCTGCTTATTTAACTTATATGCAGAGTATATCATGTGAAATCTCGGGTCTGGATGAGGCACAAGCTGGAATCAAAATTGCCAGGAGAAATATCAATAATTTCAGATACACAGAGGACACCACTCTTATGGCAGAAAGCAAAGAAGAACTAAAGAGTCTCTTGATGAAAGTGAAAGAGGAGAGTGAAAAAGTTGGCTTAAAAATCAGTATTCAGAAAACTAAGATCATGGCATCTGGCCCCATCACTTCATGGCAAATAGATAGGAAAACAATGGAAATGGTGACAGAATTTATTGTGGGGGGGGGCCTCAAAAATCACTGAAGATGGTGACTGCAGCCATGAAATTAAAGGACACCTGCTCCTTGGAATAAAAGTTATGACCAACCTAGACAGCATATTAAAAAGCAGAGACATTACCAACAAAGTTCCATGTACTCAAAGCTATGGTTGTTCCAATAGTCATGTATAGACGTTACAGCTGGACTACAAAGAAAACTGAGCACCAAAGAAGTGATGCTTTGGAACTGTGGTGTTGGAGAAGACTCTTGAGCATCACTTGGACTGCAAGGAGATCCAACAAGTCAATCCTAAGGGAAATCAACCCTGACTATTCATTGGAAGGACTGATGCTGAAGCTGAAACTGCAATACTTTGGCCACCTAATGTGAAGAACTGACTCATTGGAAAAGACCCTGATGCTGGGAAAGATTGAAGGCAGGAGCAGAAGGGGATAACAGAGGATGAGATGGTTGATGGCATCACCAACTCGATAGACATGAGTTTGAGCAAGCTCTGGGAGTTGGTGATGGATAGGGGAGCCTGGTGTGCTGCAGTCCACGGGGTCACAAAGAGTCGGACATGAGTGAGTGACTGAACTGAAATATCATATGTTTTGGTAACTCCACTCCTAGATATACATCCAGAGAATTTAAAAGAGGTGCTCAAATATATACTTGTACACCAATATTTACAGCAGCAGTGTTCTTGATAATCCAAGTTAAAAACAATGAAAATGTCCACCAACAAGTGAATGGAAGAGCAAATAGGGCAGTTCCATCAATGAGATGCATTACTCTGCCATATAAAGGAATATAGTAAAATAATGCCACAGCTTCAGAAAATAGTAGGGGGCTTTACAAAACCTTAAACACAGAGTTAACATAGAATCCATCAATTCCGGTCCAGGTTATACACTCAAGATATTTAAAACCAAATACTGAAACAGATATTCAAACCCCATATTCATAGCAGCATTATTCATAGTAACCAAAAGGTGGCAGCAGCACAAGTGTTCAACAGATGACTGGATAAGCACGATGTAGTATATACACAGTGGGATCTGATTCAACCTTTAAAAACAAGATAACTCATACATGCTATAATGTAGATGAAACTTCAAGTCATTAGGTGAAGTGAAACAAGCCTGACACAAAAGGAAAAATGTTCTATGATTCCACTAGTATGAGATATCCATATAAGACAAATTCCAAGTAGAGTAAGATGGCCAGGGATTGGGGGTTATGAGTATTTAATGGTTACAGTGTCACTTCAGGAAAAGGGAAAGATTCTGGAGATGAATGGTGGGGAAATTTTTACAATGAGAGTGCAGTTAATGCTATAGAAGTTCATACTTCAAATGACTCAAATAATAAATGTTGTTATATGTTTGTAAGCACAGTGAAAAAAATGACACATGGCACAACATGGAAAAGCACTAAAAACATTCTCAGTGAAAGAAACCACACTGAAAAGCCACCCAGATCATAGTCATCTTGTCACTTTAAATCCATGAAGGTTTTTAACATGAGGGAAAGCCCCAGTGATGGCTCCAGAAAAAGAAAACTGCATTAGAATGAAGAAAGACAGTTGCACAAAGCTTGGGCAGCTGATGAAAGTTGAACTGGTCCTATGGATAGGATTGTAATGTGGAAACCATAATTATCCCCCATTTTGGGGTTGTGGGCTGGTTCCCTGGGAAAGTGACCATGTTTTGGGTAAAACACATTGCGGTATTTGGTGTGAATGTAGAAAACTTTGTACCACTATTTAAAGTAGACACGTTTGAAATTTTACTAGAAAGTAAGTTACTTTTCAATACAGCCATGTAAGTCACATGCCAGAAAATCAGAGATGACATCGAACATTGCAATAGAGGCCAAGAGTTAACCTAACTAAATTCAGCTAAAGTAGTTTGATGCTAATTGCCTTGTACTAGTCCACATGGTATTAAAAGGCACCATAGGAAGAGTATATTAGTAGACACCATGCCCTGGGTGCTGTGGATGACCAGATGGAACTGAAACTATTAGATGTCTTAATTCTAGTTTTCCACATAACACTACACCAAAGCAACTGTCAGAACTAAAAAGCGAATTCACAGACTTGCCTGGCAGTCCAGTAGTTAAGACTGCACTTCCACTGCAGGGGGTACAGGTTTGATCCTCGGTCAGAGAACTAAGATCCAACATGTCGAGCTGTGGGGCCAAAAAAAAGAAAAAAGAAAGTCAGCAGAACTGCAAGATCATTTGTGATTCTCTACACTAATAATGAACTATCAGAAAGAGAAATTAAGAAAATAATTCCTTTTACAATTGCATCCCCTCCCCCACATAACTAGAAATCTAACCAAGGACTTGAAAGACCTGAAAGCTAAAAACTACAAGACAATGATCAAAGAAACTAAATGGATACAAGTAAAAAGATATCCCATGCTTATGAGTGAAAATACCATTAAAATATCCATTCTAAACAAAGCAACGTACACATTCATGCAATCACTGCCAACATTTCAATGACATTTTTCACAGAAACAAAAGCAATCTTTACATCTGTGTGGAGCCACAAAGGAACCAGAAGAGCCAAAGGGATCCTGAGAAAGCAGAACAGGCTGGTGGCATGTCTATCCCTGACTTCAATCTAGAGTATGTACCTAAAGTCACCAGAAGACGTGTGGAATTGGCACAGAAATAGTCAAGAGAGCTCAGAAGTAAACCTACAGGTGCATGGTAATTAATTTACAAGAAAGGAACTAAAAATATATACGCGGGAAAGGACAGTACCCCCCACCCCCCTCAATAAACCGTGCTGGGAAAAATGGAAACCACACACCAAGGAACAATATAGGACACCATCTTATACTACAGACAAAAACTGACTAAAATCCCACAACTTTCCACATCAAGCCCTAAGAGTCTTGGGTCCTCTTAAGACAGACTTTCAGCAACAGCCACACACAGAAGCTTCTTCCCAATTTTCCTCACTTTTTCTTTCAGCAGCACATCGTTGCAGGAATCTTGAGGAAACCAGACTCCCGTCAGACTCAACTGAACCCCACAATGTCCCAAAGCTGAAGCACCAATGGGTTCTGAGGAGATCATGGGTCCTGAGGAAACTAGATTCCATCAGCCAAAACTAAACCCCATAATGCCCCAAAGCCAAAATACAATGGATCCTGTGGTGACCCATCTCCTGTCAGCCTGAACTGAACCCCACAATGTCACAAAGCTGAACCCCCATAAGGTCCTGAGGAGATCAAATTCTATCAGCCTGAATTGAACCCCACAATGCCCCAAAGCTGAAACCACATGGGTCTTGTGGTGACCCATCTCCTGTCAGCCTGAACTGAACCCCACAATGTCCCAAAGCTGAACACCCAGCAGGTCCTGAGGAGACCCGATTCCATCAACCTGAACTAAACCCCACAATGCCCCCAAACTGAAGCCCCAGTGGGTTCTGAGAAGACCAGATTCCATCTGCCTGACCTGAACCTCAGAGTATCCTGAAGCTGGGTCCTGAGGAGACCAGAGTGCTGTCAGTGGCCACCAACAGCCAGGTGCTCCAGCAGAGTGGGGAGTTCCCCCTGGGGTGAGGAGAGTGTCAGGGGGGCGGGCTCTTCATTATCATGAATAGGCATGATCAAGAAGGTTTGCAGGGGCCAGGGCAAGGACAAGGGAGATAAGCTCCAGCTCCGAGTATTCTAAGTCCCCACTTTCTGAGATTGCGTGACCTACATGATCCAGACTTTGCAAGGAGCAAGCTGAGTTACAGAGGCAGAAGGAGCAGGAGGTGATGTAAAATTTTAACGTTTCCTCTTCAGGTTCAGAAAGATGAAGCCCTCCCAGGTTCCCAGGTCCTTGTGCCCCAGTGACTGTGAGCTCTTCCTTCTGGGTGTATGACCAACCCCCACACTAAGTCCCCTCTATACCCATGGCCCTGGCCCAAGCCTAACCTCCCCCTCAGGCCCTGATGAAGCTCCCCGCCCCCATTGTGCATCTCACATCCCACCCCAACGTGGTCTTTTTGAAGCCTAAACAAGACCATCCTCCTCTCCTCCCTGTGATTCCCCTCACCTGATGAAGCCAGGTCTTCATCCGTTCCAGGTGACTCCAAGGGCCTCATTCTCTCCATGTGTGTGGCCGCTCTCTGTGCCCGTCATTATGGGCATGTGGTGATCTCCTAAAATGAGGGTTATTTGACAGATAGAGAATGGGGTAAATGGTGGCCACCAAAGATGTGTCCCCCCAGAACAGGGCCGTATCTGGGAAAAGAGTCTTTGTAGATGTAGTTAAGGATAGCAAGGTAAGGTCATCTAGGGTTAGGGTGACCTTCAATCCAACTGACAGACTCCTTCAAAGAGACGAAAGAGGACACAAAGGGGAAGCCTCTTAAAGGCAGAGGCAGAGATGGGAGGGAGGGGGCCACAAGCCCAGGGACCCCTGGAGCCCCTGAAGTTGGAAAAGGCAGGAATGATCCTGTCCTGGAGCCTCTGGAGGGACCTCAGCCCTGTGCCACCTTTATTTCCGGTGTCTGGTCTCCAGGACTGAGAGAGGATGAACTCCTGTTGTTTTAAACCACCCAGCATGTGATCATGTTAGAGAAGCCACAGAGCAGCCACACAGACCCTGCTCTGTAGGATCCTAGAAATGTGGGTCTCATTAAAGCAGATGAAGGGTGGATTACAGAACCCTTAAAATCAGCTCTGGACCCTCAGAAATGCTAAAGCAGTGTCTGGGCTCCAGAATGTTGAGGGGTCAAGTCTGAAGCCTGTGCCTAGGGGTACTGGGTGCACACGCCTCCCCGGGTTCTTACACCAGTACATGTGGTGTAATATCTCAGTCTTGATGGAGGACATTTAATATCAATGGCCACATTGCTAATTAAGAAGCCACCAGTTGCACAGGTGAAAGCCCAATTAGGGCACTTGCTTCAGGGATGAGCAATTCTGAAGATGGTCAGGGATGGGGACTTACTCATGTGTAGCCAGCCAGCAGCCCTTGCACATACCCCACCCCCTCCCCTCCCAAGGAGGGACCTCAGTGGGAAGCTGGGAGACTACACGGAGTCATCTCTAAGTAAATGCTGGCTGACCCCCAGGCTAGCCATTCCTGAACCTCATCCACCCTTCATAGATAAAACACTTGAATATGTGCAAAGACCTCACAGGCTGGAGAAAAGTGGAGCCACTCCAGCGACAGCATGCTTACTGACGTGGCTCCTGTAGGTCAGGCAGAATGGTCCTGGCCTGGGTGATCTGGAAGCTTTGCACTTTCCTACCTGAGTTACTCCTCCTGTGCTGCTCCCATTGCCTGTTTTCTTGCTTCCTCATTTCTGCCTGAGAAGATTTCCAACAGCAGGAACAGGTGACACAGCCCATCCTTAGGAAGTGACAGCTTAGCACCTCCTGCAGAAGGTCCAGCAGAGCCCAACACAGACCCAATCCCCCGAAACACTATGGGCCCTCACTCTCTCTTATCAAGCCAACCCTGCAAGATCTAAGCAGAAAGACAGCATCAGGTACAGCTGCAGGCACTTGAGGGGGTTTATATAGACCTCAACCCAGGCACACATCCAAAGGGCAGGCCAGTCAGGTCAGCCAATCTGCCCACCTGGGCTTGTGGTTTCAGAAAATGGGCCTCGTTGTCCTGGCCAGGGTTCCAGGAACAGGTGTGGGTCCTTTGGGTCAGGATGGATATGGGGCTGCTGCTCTGACTTGTTTTCTCATCTTCTTCTCTGACCTATAAGTGGGAGAGGATTTCAGGAAGGCCTTCTTCTAATGAGAGGGACCCAGGGGTCAGGGAGAGGATGGGTGGTGGGTGGAGACAGACTCAGTGCCCAGGTGCTATGGGACCCTCTGGAAAACCTGCTGGAAGGAGGCTGCAACCAGTGAAGCCCAAGGTCACAAAACTATCCTGAAGCTGCTGTATGTTACCTCAGGTCCTCCTCTGAGGGTCTCAAGGTCAGATCTGTCCAACAGAGGAGCTGGGGGCTCTTTGCAGTGAGGGCTCTGTGAACAGCTCCTGGGTGCTGAGCCCTGCAGGATACCTGCCCAGGTGAGCCCCATATCCTGGGAGGCACCTGCCCATAAGAACCATGTATCCTGGGAGGGGCGAGTGAACAAGTATTCTCTCTGTGCAGTTATCACAGATTAGCTTAGTGACTCTCACGTGGGCAGTGCTGGAATTAGATGAGAACAAGGACATGTTGGGGGACGTTCCCTGAAACACCCCCAGGCCCATCCAGAGTGAAGAGTTCAGTAGGTGGGTACTGGTTGCTGTGCTGGGGTGGGAGGTTTCATGGGTGCCTCTTGTTTCTTCACCTGACACCACAGAGGCCTCTGCAGGACACAGAAGACAGCCTGCCCAGGGACGGTGTGAGCCCCTGGCGACCAGGCACGGGAAGTGAGAGGGAAGGACCAGGCTGAGGGGGCCTTTCTGCTCTGAGTTGGGAGTGGACAAGCAAGTGGTGAGTGTGATCTAGGAAAGTGGCTCTGGTGATGGGAGGCTTGTTGAGGCCGTCTGAGTACGAGTTGGAAAAGAATGTTCAGACAGAGAGCATTTCAGAAGGGAGTGAGTTTGTATTAAGAACAAAGAGCAGAGATAAAGTGGGCACTGTGGGCTCAGGGGGCCAACCACCTGACAGACTAGGGAAAGTTGACTGATTTCCTGGGTTAAGAGCCAATTTTTACAGTTTCAAGGCAAAGAAAATTCCTACTGGAAGGTTGATATTAGGTGATTGGGTGGGGTACCATAGGGTGTTTACTGGAGTGGGCATCCTTGCCTGGTAGGGAGTCAGGAAGCTCATTAGCGATGATCAGGTGCTTTTGGCAACAGTTGCAAAGGGGGCCCAGTCCGATTCACAGGTGACCTTGGTTCTGGGGCCCACTTCTATGGCCTTGGTGTGAGGACTCCCAGTTGTGGCCTTGGGGAAGGAGTCACCTCAACAAGACTGACCCTGCTTCAGAGTAAAAGTTCCATCAAGTTTTCTCTGCAGGAGAGATCTAGTGATCCTAGATCTGTTTGGAAAAGTCTTGGACACTGCAGGGACACATACTGAGTGTGAAACTGGATATTGAACCTTGTTGGCAAAACTCACCTTTTCTCTCTGTTGGCATTAAAAGGGTGTGGGCTGACAGCTACCTGAGAATCCATCCAATTGACAATTTCCTATTTACAACATAAATGAGTTTGGTCAAATTATTTCTATTTCTATGCAAACAGGCAGCTTGCAACACCTTGTGGCAGGATCATTTCCAATAGATTGTCAACTAATCAAGGTAACAACATTATGACACTCAACACATTTAGATATAATTTCCTAAGCCTTTTTCTTGAGGGACAGACCCAATATGAGCTAGGAATGTGTTCAAAAGGCTCAGAAAGTGCAGGAAAATACACTGGCTATGACTGGAAATTAGGGTCTCTGTGCAAACCTGGAGTTCTGACATCTTACAATCTAGACAGTTCCTGATAGACAGATGCATGAAAAACACTCTACTTTTATGTTTTTCTTTCATCAAAGGAACATGGATTTCCTAGCATTCTGTGTGCTGAGAGTAACTCACTGCTCTAAAATGCTTGCTTGGACTTCATTTTTCAGTAAGAACTTCCCCTGACTGTGTTGCAGTCAGGACGGTCCCACACTCACAGGGAAAAAGCAAACTAACATCCAAACGTTTGTTCCATCAGGTTTTCTCTGTAGGAGAGATCCAGTGATCCTAGGTCTGTCTGGAAAATGCTTGGGTAGTGCATGGACACATACTGAGTGTGAAGCTGGATCCTGGACCTTGTTGGCTAAATCAGCATTTTCTTTCAGGTGGTCCTAAAATGGTGCAGAGTAGCAACTGCCTGAAGATCCATCCAATTGCTGTTTTCTTACTTGTGACAGCAATATCTTTGGTCAGACCTCTTGGATTTCTGCAGCAAACATGGGACTTTCAATTCCTTGCCACTGGATCATTTCCAATGGCAGGTAAACTCATTAGGTAACCAGACTCGATGGCATTCAGCACTCTCAGACACACTCCTACAGCCTGTTTCTTCATAGACAGTCCCAGGATGACCTAGGAATGGGTTCGCTAGTATCAGAAATGTGAGCAAACACACTGGCTGTGACTCTGAAAATTAGGTGCTCTGTGCAAATCTGGAGTTTTAACATTTTAGAATCTAGACAGTTTCTGATAGATGTCTGAAATACACTCCTTTTTATTTTTTGCCTTTCATTCCTCAAAGAAACACAGATTTCACAGCATTATGTTTGCTGAGAGTGACAGACTGCTTGGAAATTCTTGCCTGGAAGTCATTTTGAAGTAACAATTTCCCCTCCCCTGTGTTACCATGGGAAATGCCCCCACACTGACAGAGAAAAGTAAACAAATGTCAAAACATCTGTTCCGTGAAGTCCCCTGTAGGAGGGATCCAGTGATCCTAAGTCTGTCTGGAAAATTCTTGGATAGTGCTTGGACACATGCTCAGTGTGAACCTAGATTCTGGACCTTGTTGGCAAATTAGAATTTTCTCTGTGTTGGCCACAGTAGGCTGGGGTTTAGCAACTCCTTGAAAATCAGTACACTTGCTCTTTTCCCACTAACGACAGCAATAGCTTTGGTCAAAACACTGGAATTGCTGAAGCAAGCAGGCAGCGTGCAACTCCTTGTGGCAAGATCATTTCCATTGGAATGCCAATTAAACTACTTAGAAACAGTATGGCACTCAGCTGTGTCAGACACACTCCTCCAGACTCTCTCCTCATGGTGTGTCCCAGTAAGATAGAGTACTGTGCTCATGAACCATGGAAAGTTCAGGGAAACTTACTGGCTGTGTCTCTGGAATTGAGGGCATCTGTGGAAGCGTGGTCTTCTCACATCTTAGAATCCAGACAGCAGTCATGGATAGAGAGATGCCTGAAAAGCACCCTATTCATTGCCGCTCATTCCACGAGTGAACATAGGTGTCCCAGCATTCTGTTTGCTGAGAGTAACCCGCTAAGTGGAAACCCTTGCCTGGAAGTCATTTTTAAGTAAAAATTTCCCCTCACGTGTGTTACACTAGGGAAGGCTCCCACACTCACAGGGAAAAGCAAGCAAACATCAAAATGTCTCTTCCATCAATTTTTCTCTGTCAGAAGGATCCAATGGCCCCAGGTCTCTCTGGAAATTTCTTGGATACTGCAAGGGAAACATACTGACTGTGAACCTGAATATTTGACCTTCTTGGCAAAATTAGCATTGTCTCTCTTTTGGCACTAACAGGATGTGCGCTGGCAGCTGCCTGAAAATCCATCCAATTGATATTTTCCTACTTCTGACATCAATAGGTTTGGTCAAATCTTTCAGGTTTCTGACACAAGCAGGTGGCTTGCAACCCCATCGAGCTGGATCATTTCCATTAAAATGTCAAATAATCTAGGTAACAACAGTATGGCTCTCAGCAATCTTAGATAATTTCACAGCCAGTTTCCTCTGAATCAGACCCAATAGGAGCCAGGAATGTGTTCATAAGGCTCTGAAAGTGCAATGAGATATACTGGCTATGACTTTGGAAATTAGGCCCTGTGTGCAAACCTGGAGTTCTCACATCTTAGACTTTAGATAGTTCCTGACAGATAGATTCCTGAAAAACACCCACTTTTATGTCTTTCATGCATTTAAGTAACATAGTTATCCCAGATTTCTGTGTGATGAGAGTAACACACTGGTTGAAAATCCTTGCTTGAAGGTGATTTTTCAGTAACAATTTCCCATGACTGTGTTCTGTAGGGAAGACCCCCAAACTCACAGGAAAAAGAAAACAACCAACCAAATGTCTATTCTATAAAGTTTTCTCTTTAGGAGAGATCCAATGATCCTCTGCCTGTCTGGAAAATTCTTGGATACTACAGGGACACATACTGAGTGTGAATCTGCATCCTTGAATCTGTTGGCAAAATTAGCAAATTTTGTCGGTTGGATCTAAAAGAGTGCGGCCTTAGCAACTGCCTGAAGATTCATCCAATTGGTCTCTTCCTAATAATGACAGTGATAACATTGGTCAAACCTTTGAGGTTTCTAAAGCAAGCAGGCGGCTCACTACTCCTATCTGCTGGCCCATTTCCAGTGTAATGTCACCTCATCTAGTTAAGCACTGTATGGCACCCAGCCCTCTCAGACATACTCCTGCATCCTGTTTCCTCATGGGCAGGCCCAGTTTGAATAAGGAATGTTTTTAAAGCCTTGGAAGGTGCAGGGAAACACAGTACCCTAACTCTGGAAGTTAGGACCCTGGGAAAGCCTTGAAGTCTCATGCCTTGATTTCTAGACAGTTCCTGATAGATAGAGGCCTAAAAATACACTCCATATGGATGCCTTTCCGTCCTCGAAGGAACATAGCTTTCCCAACATTCTGTGTGCTGAGAGACACACGGTGCTTGAAAACACTTGCTTGTAGGCCATTGGTCAGTAGAAAATTCCCCTGAATGTGCAATGGTAGGGAAGGCTCCCACACTCACTGGGAAAGGCAAACCAACATCCAAACGTGTACTCCATAACATTTTGTCTTTAGGTGCGATCAAGTGAGCCTAGGTCTGTCTGGAGAATTCGTGGGTATTGTGGCGACACATCATGAGTGTGAACTTGTATATATGAACTTGGTGGCAAAATTCTCATTTTCATCTCCCACACTCATTTTGGGACCACATTGGTTCTAAAATGGTGCAGTGTAGCAAATCCTTGAAAATCCATCCAATTGCTGTTTTCTTACTTTTGACAGTGATAGATTTGTCCACCCTTTGGAATTTCTGAAGCAAGCAGGTTGCTCACCACTCCAGCCACTAACTGATTTCCATTGTACTGGCACCTCATGCAGGTAAGCACAGTATGCTGCCCAACACACTCGGATACACTCGTGCAGCCTGTTTCTTCAGGAGCAGTCCCAGTATATACTTGGAAAGTGTTTACAAGGCTTGAAAAGTTCATGGAAACACACTGCCCTGACTCTGGGTGTTAGGATCCCTAGGAAAGACTGAAGGTCTCACGACTTAGAATGTAGACAGCTCCTGATAGATAGAGGGCTGAAAGCACTTTCTGTTGATGCATTTCTTTTCTTGAAGGAACATAACTTTCCAAACATTTTGTGTGCAGAGAGACACACACGGCTTGAATATGCTGGCATGGAGGTCATTTTTCAGTAGCACTTTCCCCTGATGGTGTGACCATGGGGATGCCGCACTCTCCATTTTTAGAGAAAGACAAATTAGCATTCAAACGTCTGTTCCATCACATTTTCTCAGTAGGATCGATCCACTGAGACTAGTTCTGTCTGGAAACTTTGTGGATACTGCATGGAGACATCCTGAGTCTGGACATGGATACCGGATTTTTGGGGCAAAAATAATATTTTTTCTCTTGATTTGGGAAAATGCTACGGCATTGCAACTGCTTGGAAATCCATCCAATTGCTGTTTTCTTCCTTCTGACAATGATAGCTTTGGTCCATCCTTTGGGATTTCTGAATCAAGCAGGCGACTCACCACTCCTACCCTCTGGCCCATTCCCAGAGGAATGTCATCTCATCTAGGTAAGCACAGTATTGGTACCATACAATCTCAGACACTCTCCTACAGTCTGTTTCCTCATGGGCCATCCCTATATGAGCTAGGATGTCTTTGGGAGGCTTGGAAGGTGTAGGAAAAATAGTGCCTTGACTCTGGTAGTTAGGTCCCCTGGACAAGCCTGGAGGTCAATGTTAGATTCTAGACAGTTACTAATAGATATAGGCCTAATAACACACTCTCTGTTGATGCCTTTTCTTCCTTGAAGAAACATACTTTTCCCTGCATTCTCTGTGCTGGGGATCACACACTGCTTGAGAACGCTCTTTGGAGGTCATTTTTCAGTAGAAACTTCCTCTGACAGTGTAACCTTAGGGAAGGCCCCCACACTCACTGGAAAAGGCAAACCAACATCCAAACTTCTGTTGCATCACATTTTGTCTCTAGGAGTGATCCAGAGAGCCTAGGTCTGTCTGAAAATCGTGTATACTGCAGGACCACATCCTAAGTGTGAACCTGGATACTGGAACTGGTGGCACAATTCACATTTCTCTTTCAGTTTGTCCTAAAACTGTGTGGCCTGGCACCTGCTTGAAAATCCATCTAATTGCTGTTTTCTTACTTTGAAGAGCAATAACTTTGGTTCACCCTTTGGGATTTCTGAAGCAAGCAAGGAGATCACCACTCCTAGTCATGGGCCTATTTCCAGTGGAATGTCACCTTACCTAAGTAAGCACATAATGGCCCCTCTGTATACTCAGACACACGCCCACAGTTCTGTGTCCTCATGGACAGTCCCAGTGTGGCCTAGGAATATGTTTACAAAGCATTAAAAGGGCAAGGAAGACACTGCCCTGACTCTGGAAGTTCCGTTCTCTGGGAAGGCTGGAGTGCTCTTGTTAGAATCAAGACAGTTCTTCATAGATAGAGGCCTGAAAACACACTCTCTGTTGATACCCTTCCTTCCTCGAAGAAACAGTACTTTCCCAGTATTCTGTGAACTGAGAGTCACACATTGCTTGAAACCGTTTGCTTGCAGGTCATTTTTCAGTAGCAATTTCTTGTGATGTTGTGACAGTAAGGATGTCCTCTACACTCACAGGGTAAGGCAATCCAAGATCCAAACATCTGTTCCATCACATTTTCTCTATCAGAGCAGCCAGTGAGCCTAGGTCTTTGTGAAATATGGGTAGATACAGCAGAGACACCTCCTGAGTCTGACAGTGGATACCGGAACTTGATGGTCAAATTTGCAACTGCTAGAAAATCCATACAATTGCTTTTTTTTTTTTTTAATTTCTAACAGTGGTCACTTTTGACCCACCTTTGGGATTTCAGAAGCAAGAAGGCAGCTCGCAAGTGCTGCTGATGGCCTATTTGCAATGGAATGTCACCTCACCTGGGTAACAACAGCATGGCACCCTGCAGTCTGAACACATTCCTGCAGCCTGTTTCCTCATGGGCAGTTCTGGGATGATGTAGGAAGGTGGTTAAAAGCCTGGGTTAGTGCAGGGAAACACACTGCCCTGACTCTGCAAGTTAGGTCCTCAGGGTAAGACTGGAGGTCTCACATCTTAGAAATCTAGACAATTCTTGATAGATAAAGGACTGAAAATTCATTCTCTGCTGATGCCTGTCTTTCCTTGAAGGAACATTGTTTTCCCAACATTCTGCTTCCTGAGTGTCACACACTTGCTTGGAGGTCATTTATCACTAAGAATTTCCCCTGAAGATGTGACTGGAGGGAAAGCCCCACAAACACAGTAAAAGGGAACCACATTCAAATGTCTGTTCCATCACGTTTGCTCTGTAGGTGAGATATAGTGAGCCTAGTCCTATCTGGAAAATTCTTGGATACTGCAGGGACACATCATGAATGTGAATCTTGATAGCAGATCTTGGTGGCAAAATTTGCATTATCCTCTCCATTGGGCTTAAAACGTTGTGGCCTAACAACTGCTTGAAAGTTCATTTAATATCTGTTTTCTTACTTCTGACAATGATAGCTTTGTTCCAGCTTTCTGGATTTCTGAAGCAACAGGCGGTTCATAACTCCTAGTCCCTGGCCCATTTCCAGTGGAATGTCAGTTCATTTGGTAAGGGCAGAATGACACACAGCACACACGGACACTCTTCCATCGCCTGTTTCATCATGGACATTCCTGAGTGATCTTGGAATGTGCTTACAAGGCTCAAAATTTGCAGGGAAACACTGCCCAGACTCTGGAAGATGGGTCCTCTGGACAAGCCTGGAGATCTCACATCTTAGAATATAGACAGATCCTGATAGATAGAGGCCTGAAAACACACTCTCTATTGATGCCTTTCCTTCCTCAAATGAACGTAGCTTTCCCAGCATTCTGTGTGCTGAGAGTCACATACTGCTTGAAAATGCTTGCCTGGAAGTTGTTTTTCAGTAGCAATTTCCCTTGATGGTTTGACCATAGGGAAGTCCACCACACTCACAGGAAAAGGCAAAACATCATCCAAACGTCTGTTCCATCATGTTTCTCTGTAGGAGAGATCCTAGGGTTAGGGTTAGGGTTAGGGTTAGCCTAGGTCTGTCTTGAAAATTCTTCAGTGCTGTGGGGACACATCCTGCGTGTGAACCTGGGTAATGGACCTTGGTGGCAAATTTCGCATTTTCCTCTAGGTTGGCCCTAAAATGTTGGGAAAGCAATGGCCCTTTGAGTAAGGAAAGGCGTCACCAGAGAGTGTGTTTCCAGGCCTCTATCTATTAGGAACTGTCTAGATTGTAAGACGTGAGACCTCCAGTCTTGCCCAGATGACCTAACATCCCGAGTCAGGGGATATGTTTCCATACAATCTCTGAGCCTTGTAAATACATTCCTAGGTCATACCAGGACTGCCAAGGAGGAAACAGGCTGTCAGAGTGTGTCTGAGAGAGCTGGGTGCCATGTGGTGCTACCTATATTATGTGACATTTCACAGGAAAGGGACCACCAGATAGAAGTGGCAAGCAGACTGCTTGCTTCAGAAATTACATGGGTGAACCATATCTGTCACTGTCAGAAATAAGAAAACAAGTACTGGATGGATATTTAAGCAGTGGCTATGCCAAACCATTTTAGTGCCAACTGAGAGAAAAAGGTGAATTTTGTCCTGTATTCAGGTTCACACTCAGGATGTGACCCCACAGGATCCAAACTTTTCCAGATAGACCTGGGTTCACTGGACCTCTCTAACAGAGAAAACGTGATGGAACAGGTATTTGGATGCTTGCTTGTCTTGTGATTGTGGGCGCTTCCCTACTGTCACAGTCTCAGGGGAAATTGCCACTGAAAAATGAACTCCAAGCAAATGTTTTCAAGCAGTGTGTGACTCTCAGCACACAGTACATTGGGAAAGTTATGTTCCTTCAATGAAGGAAAGGCATCAACAGAGAGTGTGTTTTTTATAGCAGGAACTGTTCAGCTTCTAAGATGTGAGAGCTCAGGCCTGATTAAAGGACCTAAGTTCCAGAGTCAGGACAGTGTGTCTTGCTGCACTTTCTGAGACTTCTAAATGCATTCCTAGGGCATACCAGGTCTGCTCCTAAGGAAGGATGCTGAGGGAGTGTATCAGACTGTGCTGGGTGAAATACTGTGGTCACATAGATGAGGTGTCATTCCACTGGAAATGGGCCTGCAGCTAGGAGTTGCAAGTCATTCACATGCTTCAAAAATCCCAAAGTGTGAACCAAAGCTAGCATTGTCAGAAGGAAGAAAACAACATTCAGATGGAATTTCAAGCAGTTGCTCGGCGGCACTCTTTTAGGGCCAAGTGAGAGAAAAATGCATATTTTAACACCAACGTCTGGCATCCAGATTCAAACATAGGTGTTTCCCCGCAGTGTCCACGGATTTTCTAAATAGACTTACACTGATGAATGGCCCCACCAAGAAAACGTGATTGAACAGATGTTTGGAAGTGCTTTTGAACTTACCTGTGAGTGTGGCGCCTTCCCTACAGTCACACCTCCAGGGGAAATTGCTAATGAAAAATGACCTCCAACAAGCGTTTTCAAGGAGTGTGTGACACTCAGCACACAGAATGTTGAGAAAGCTATATTCCTTTGAGGAAGGAAAGGCATCTCGAGAGAATATGTTATCAGGCCTCTACCTGTCATGAACTGTCTAGATTCAAACATGTGAGTCCTCCAAGTTTCCCAGAGGACCTAAATACCAGAGTCAGGGCAGTGTGTTTCCCACCACTTTCTGAGATTTGTAAACACATTCCTAGGTCAAACCAGATCTGACCATAAAATTCATGCTGCAAGAGTGTGTCTCAGAGTGCTGGGTGACATATTGTGCTAACCTAGATGAGATGACATCTCCCTGGAAAGGGGCCAGTGGCTTGGAGTGGAGAGCCTCCTGCTTGATTCATAAATCCCAAAGGGTGCACCAACACTATCACTGTCAGAAGTAAGAAAACAGCAAGTAGATGCATTTTCAGGCAGTAACTAGGTTTAACCGTTTTAGGGCCAACTGAGAAAACAATGGAAATTTTGCTGCCAAGGTCCAGTATCCAGGTTCAAACATAGGGTGTGTAGGAACAGTATCCATGAGCATTCTAGACAGTTAGGTTGAATGGATTGCTCCTATCAAGAAAACGTGATTGAGCAGACGTCTGGATGATCCTTTGCCTTTTCCTGTGGGTGTGGCGGTCTTCCCTAAGGTCACAACATCAGGGGAAGTTGCTACTGAAAAATTACTTCTAACAAGCCTTTTCAAGCAGTTTGTGACTCTGAGCACACAAAAAGCTGGGAAAATTATGTTCCATCCAGGAAGGTAAGGCATCAACAGAGAGTGTTTTATCAGGCCTCTGTGTATCACAAACTGTATAGACTCAAAGATGTGAGACTTCCAGGTTTGCCCTGAGGACCCAAATTCCAGAGTCAGAGCATTGTATTTCCCTACACTTTCTGAGATTGCATCCAAGTACCATATTTTGGACTCGATTGTTGACCATGATGGCTACTCCATTTCTTTTAAGCGGTTCCTGCCCACAGTAGTAGATATAATGGTCATCTGAGTTAAATTCACCCATTCCTGTCCATTATAATTTGCTGATTCCTAGAATGTCGACATTCACTCTTGCCACATCCTGTTTGACCACTTCCAATTTGCCTTGATTCAAGGACCTAACATTCCAGGTTCCTATGCGATATTGCTCTTTACAGCATTGGACCTTGCTTCTATCACCAGTCACATCCACAACTGGGTATTGTTTTTGCTTTGGCTCCATCCCTTCATTCTTTCTGGAGTTATTTCTCCACTGAATTCCAGTAGGATATTGGACACCTACCGACCTGGGGAGTTCCTCTTTCAGTATCCTATCATTTTGCCTTTTCATACTGTTCATGGGGTCCTCAAGGCAAGAATACTGAAGTGGTTTGCCATTCCCTTCTCCAGTGGACTACATTCTGTCAGACCTGTCCACCATGACCCGTCCGTCTTGGGTGGCTCCACACGTCATGGCTTAGTTTCATTGAGTTAGACAAGGTTATGGTCCATGTGATCAGATTGGCTAGTTTTCTGTGATTATGATTTCAGTGTCTGCCCTTTGATGCCCTCTCACAACACCTACCATCTTATTTGAGTTTCTCTTACCTTGGACGTGGGGTATCTCTTTACAGCTGCTCCAGCAAAGCACAGCCACTCCTCCTTACCTTGGACAATGGGTATCTCCTCAGGCCGCCCCTCCTGACCTTGAATGTGGAGTAGCTCCTCTCGGTCCTCCTGCACCCGTGCAGCTGCTGCTCTGTGGACGTGGGATTGCTTCTCTTGGCCACAGCCCCTGACCTTGGGCATGGGGTAGCTCATCTCAGCCACCTCCCCTGACCTCAGGCATGAGGTAGCTCCTCTCGGCCGCTGCCCCTGGTCTCGGACATGGGGTGGCTCCCCTCAGCCACTACCTCTGACCTTGGGCGAGAGATAGCTCCTCATGGCCATGCTTCTGCATGGTCCGTCACAGCCTGCACCATTTGAATGCCGAGTTCCAAAGAATAGCAAGGAGAGATAAGAAAGCCTTACTCTGATCAATGCAAAGAAATGGAGAATAACAACAGAATGGGAAAGACTAGAGATCTCTTCAAGAAAATTAGAGATACCAAAGGAACATTCCATGTGAAGATTGGGTTCAATAAAGGACAGAAATGCTATGCATCTAACAGAAGCAGAAGCTGTTAAGAAGAGGTGGCAAGAATACACAGAACAACTGTACAAAAAAAGATCTTCATGACCCAGATAATTATGATGGCGTGATCAGTCACCTAGAGCCAGACATCCTGGAATGTGAGGTCAAGTGGGCCTTAGAAAGCATCACTACAAACAAAACTAGTGGAGGTGATGGAATTCCAGTAAAGCTATTTCAAATCCTAAAAGATGATGTTGTGAAAGTGCTGTACTCAATAGGTCAGCAAATTTGGAAAACTCAGCAGTGGCCACATGACTGGAAAAGATCAGTTTTCATTCCAATTCCAAAGAAAGGCAATAACAAAGAATGCTCAAACTACTGCACAATTGCACTCATCTCACACACTAGTAAAGTAATGCTCAAAATTCTCCAAACCAGGCTTCAGCAATACATGAGCCGTGAACTTCCAGATGTTCAAGCTGGTTTTAGAAAAGGCAGAGGAACCAGAGATCAAACTGCCAACATCTGCTGGATCATTGAAAAAGCAAGAGAGTCCCAGAAAACATATATTTCTGCTATATTGACTACGCCAAAGCCTTTGATTGTGTGTATCACAATAAACTGTGGAAAATTCTGAAAGAGATGGGACTACCAGACCACCTGACCTGTCTCTTGAGAAACCTATGTGCAAGTCAGGAAGCAACAGTTAGAACTGGACATGGAACAACAGATTGGTTCCAAATAGGAAAAGGAGTATGTCAAGGCTGTATATTGTCTCCCTGCTTATTTAACTTATATGCCGAGTACATCATGAGAAACACTGGGTTGGAAGAAGCACAAGCTGGAATCAAGACTGCCAGGAAAAACATCAGTAACCTCAGATATGCATATGATACCACCCTTATGGCAGAAAGTGAAGAGGAACTAAAAAACCTCTTGATGAAAGTGAAAGAGGAGAGTGAAAAAGTTGGCTTACAGCTCAATATTCAGAAAACTAAGATCATGGCATCTGGTCCCATCACTTCATGAGAAAGAGATTGGGAAACAGTAGAAACAGTGTCATACTTTATTTTTGGGGGCTCCAAAATCACTGCCGATGGTGATTGCAGCCATGAAATTAGAAGATGCTTACTTCTTGGAAGGGTTAAGACCAACCTAGATAGCATATTAAAAAGTGGGGACATTTCTTTGCCAACAAAGCTCCATCTGGTCAAGGCTATGGTTTATCCAGTGGTCATGTATGGATGTACGAGTTGGACTGTGAAGAAAGCTGAGCACTGAAGAATTGATGCTTTTGAACTGTGGTGTTGGAGAAGACTCTTGAGAGTCCCTTGGACTGCAAGGACATCCAACCAGTCCATCCTAAAGGAGATCAGTCCTGGGTGTTCATTGGAAAGACTGATGCTGAAACTGAAACTCCAGTACTTTGGCCACCTGATGTGAAGAGTTGACTCATTGGAAAAGACCCTGATGCTGGGAGGGCTTGGGGGCAGGAGGAGAAGAGGATGACAGAGGATGAGATGGCTGGATGTCATCACCAACTCGATGGTCATGAGTTTGTGTAAGCTCCGGGAGTTGGTGATGGACAGGGAGGCCTGGTGTGCTTCGATTCATGGGGTCCCAAAGAGTCGAATACAGCTGAGCGTCTGAACGGAACTGAACTCTTTCTGAGCATTGTAAACACATTCCTAGGTCATACCAGAAGTGCCCTTAAGAAAAAACAGGCTGCAGGAAGATTTCTGAGATTGCTGGGTGCCATGCTGCACTTACCAAGATGATGTAGCATTCCACTGTAATTGGGCGAGCGGCTACGAGTTGCTAGCTGCTTACTTGCTTCAGAAATCCCAAAGGGTGTACCAAGTGATCACTGCCAGAAGTAAGAAACCAGCAGCTAAATGCATTTCCAGGTAGTTGTTATGCTCTACTGTTTTTGGCCAACTGAGAGAGAAAGGTGAATTTTGCCACCAAGGTCCACTGGCCATGTTCACACCTAGGATGTGTCCACTCAGGATCCAAGAATTTTCCAGACAGACCTAGGCACACTGAATCTCCACTACAGAGAAAACATGATGGAACTGACCTTTGGTTGTTGCTTTTCCTTTTCCTGTGAGTTTGGTGGCCTTCCCTATGGTCACACTATCAGGAGCAATTGCTAATGAAAAAGGACTTCCAACAAGTGTTTTCAAGCAGTATGTGACTCTATGGACATGGAATACTGGAAACCTACGTTCCATTGAGGAAGGAAATGTGTGTTTTCAAGAATCTGTCTATTAGGAACTGTCTAGCTTCAAAGATGTGAATTCTCCATATTTGCCCAGAGGACCTCAATTCCAAAGTCAGGGCAATGTGTTTTCCTGCACTTTTTGAGCTTTGTAAATACATTTATTGGTCATACCAGGACTGCCCATGAGGAAACAGGCTCTCTATATGAGGAACTGTCTAGATACTAAGATATGAGACCTCTAGGTTGGTACAGAGGACCTAAATTTCAGAGCAAGGGCAGTGTGTTTTTGAGCATTTTCTGAGCTTTGTAAACACATTTCTGAGTAACGTCAGGTCTGCTCATGAGAAAACAGGCTTCAGGTGTGTGTCTGAGGGTGCTGAGTACCATACTGTGCTTACCTAGATGAGGTAACTTTCCATGGCAAATCGGCACGTGACCAGGAGTTGTGAGCCATCAACTTGCTTCAGAAATCTTGAATGGTGGACTAAAGTTTGCACTGTCAGAAGTAAGAAAAAAGTAATTGGGTGGATTTTCAAGCAATTGCTAGCCACACCTCTTTATGGCTCCAGAGAGAGAAATACAAATTGTGCACCCTAGGCCCTTTATTCAGGTTCACACACGGGATGTGTTCCCTCGTGATTCAAGAAATTTCCAGACAGACCTTTGCTCCCCAGAGTTCTTCTACAGAGAAAACTGGTTGGAACAGCCATTTGGATGTTGCTTTGCCTTTCCCTGTGAGTGTGGGGCCGCTACTTATGGTCACAGCCTCAAGGAGATATTGCCACTGAAAATAGACTCGCAAGCAAGCACTTTTCAAGCAGAGTGTGACTCTCAGGTCGCAGAATGTGAAGAAAGCTATCTTCCTTTGAGGAAGGAAAGACGTCCACAGAGAGTGTGTTTTCAAACCTCTATCTTGCAGGAAATTTTGAGCTTCTAAAACATGAGACCAGCAGGTCTGCTGAGAGGACCTATATTCCTGAGTCAGGGCCGTGTGTCTCCCTGTAATTTCCGAGTCTGACAAACACATTCCTAGATCATAACGGTACTGACCATGAGAAAGCTGGCAGCAGGAGTGTGTCTGAAAGGGCTGAATGCCTTACTGTGGTCAACTGTGTGAGGTGATATTCCAGTGACAGGCTCAAAGCTCCAAGGTGTGAGCCACCCGCTTGCTTCAGAAACCCCAAAAGGTAGAGCAAAGCTAGCTCTGTCAGAGTTAAGAAAAGAGCAATTGGACGGATTTTCAAGCTGTTGCTAGGCCGAACCACTTTAGGGCCCCCTGAGAGAAAAATGTGAATTGTGCCCTGTAGGTCAGGTATCCAGGTTCAAACACAGGGTGTGTCCCAGCAGGATCCAAGAATTTTCCACAGAACTAGGCTCACTAGACCTCTCCTGCTGGGAAAATGGGATGGAACAGACATTGGAAGTTGGTTTGCCCCTCCCTATTGTCACAGACTCAAGGAGAAAGTGCCCCTGAAAGATGACCTCCAAGCAAGCACTTTTCAAGCAGTGTGTGACTCTCAGTTCACAGAATGCAGGGAAAGATATCTTCCCTCAAGGAAAGAAAGGCATCAAAAGAGAGTGTATTCTCAACCCTCTATCTTGCAGGAACTGTTTAGCTTCCCAGATGGGAGGCCTCCAGTAGTGCTCAGAGGAACTAAATTCCAGAGTCAAGGCCATGTTTCTCCCTGCACTTTCCAAGCCTTGCAAAGCCATTCCTAGGTTATACCAGTACTGCACATGAGGAAGCAGTCTGCGAGAGTGTGTCCAAGAGGACTAGGTTCCTCACTATACTCACTTCAGCGAGGTGGCATTCCACTGTGAAAAGGCCCACAGCTGGGAGTTGAAATTCACCCACTTGCTTCAGAAATCAAAAAGGAAGGAGCAAATCTAGCTCTCTCAGAATCAAGAAAAGAGCAAGTGGATGGATTTTCAAGCTGTTGCTAGGCTACATTGCTTTAAGGTCCACAGAGAGAAACACAAATTGTGCCCCCTCATTCTGGTATCCTGGTTCACAAACAGGGTGTGTCCCCAAAGGATCCAAGAATTTTCCAGACAGACTTACGTTCACTAGAGTTCTCCTACAGAGAAAACGGGATGGAACAGACATTTAGATATTGCCTTGTCTTTCCCAGTGAGTGTGGAACCCCTCTGTTTGACTACTGCCCCAAGTGGAAATTACCATTGAAAACTCATGTCTAAGCGAGCACTTTTCAAGCACTGTGTGACTCTCAGTTCGCAGGATACTGGCAAACCTATATTTCTTCAAGGAAGGAAAGGCACCCACAGAGAGTGTGTTTTCAAACCTGTCCCTTGCAGGAACTCTTTAGCTCCTAAGACATGAACCCTCTAGTTCTGCTCAGAGGACCTAAATTCGAGAGCCTGTGCCCTGTGTCTTGGTGCATTTTCCCACCTTTCAAACACATATCTAGGTGATACTGGTACTGCCCTTGAGGAAGCAGACTGTGGGAATATGTCTCAGAGTGCTGGGTCCCTTACTGTGGTCACCTCTGTAAGGTGACACTCCAGTGTAAATAGGCCCAAAGATAGGAGTTGCGAGCCGCCCATGTGCTTCAGAAACCCCAGGGGTGGAACAAAGTTAGCTCTGTCAAAAGTAAGAAAATGGCAATTGGACGGATTTTCAAGATGTGGATAGGTTACACCACTTTAGGGCCACCCGAGAAAAATATGCAAATTTGAACCTGGGTGTCCAGATTAACGCACAGGGTGTTTCCCCACATGATCCAAGAATTTTTCAGACAGACCTAGGTTCACTGGAGCTCTCCTGCAGAGGAAACATACATCCAGAGTCTCCAGTGTGAACCCTCCAAAATCTATACCTGGTGTCACGAATCCACAGTCTCCAGGATGACCCTACCCTCAAGATCCTGTACCTGGGGTCACAAGTCCACTATTTCCATGTCGAGTCCACCTCCAAGAACTTGAACTTGTGGTCACATGTCCAGAGTCTTCAGGGTGACCCCACCTCCCCGAAGCTACTGGTGTGAAGCATCCACAGTTTTAAGGATGGACCCAATTCCCAGAACCTGTAGCTGGGGTCACACTTCCAAATTCTAAGGGTTACCCCACCTCCCACACATTGAACCTGGTTTCCCATGTCCCTGTTAGCCAAGGTTACCCTCTCCATGACCCTGTAATGGGGATCACATGTCCACAGTCTGCTGTGTGTCGTCACTTCCCAGACCCTTCACCTAGAGTCACAATCACAGTTTCCAGGTTACTCCTTTGCAGACCCTGCACCTGGAGTCACTTATCCACAGTCTCCAGGGTGACTCATTCAAAACCCCACACTGGGGCTCACATGACCACAGTCTCCAGGGTGACCCAAGCACCCAGATCCTGCACCCAGGGTCACATATCCACAGGCTCCAGGGTGTACCTCTTGCAGACCCTGCACCTGGGGTCACATATCTACAGCCTCCAGTGTGATCCCCATCCCCAGACCTGATTTGGGTGAGAAATATCCATAGTCTCCAGACTCATACCTTGGATCACATATCCACAGTCTCCAGAGTCACACCTTGGGTCACATAGCCATAGTCAGCAGGGTGAACTCACCTCCCAGAGCCTGTACATGGTGTCAAATGTGCACATTCTCCAGGGTTACCACCCTTCCAACATGCTGTACCTGGGTCAAAAGCCCACACTCTCAAGGATGACCCCCTCTCAGACCCTGTTCCTGGGGTCACATGTCCAGAATCTCCAGAATGATCTACCTCCAAGATGAAGCACCTGATGTCACATGTCAACAGTCTCCAAGGTGACCCCGTCCTCAGAATCTGCACCTGTGGTTACATTTCTCCAGTCTGCAGGATGACCCCCAATCTCAGTATTTGTATTATGTGTCACATGTACATAGTCACCAGGGTAACCACTGCAGGCCCTTTTTCTGACATAACATTTCCACAGACTCCTGAAGAACTCCCTTCCCAGACTCTGAACCTGGGATCCTACCTCCAGGGTCTCGAGGGTGATGCCCTTCCCTGTCCCTTCACCTGGTGTCAAACATCCACAGTCTCCATGGTAACATCCACACCAAAGTCTGATATTGGGGACACAGATCCATAGTCTTCTGGGTCGCAACCCCTCCCAGATCATGCACCTGGTCTCACATGTCCTCAGTCTCCAGGTTGACACCCCTCCCAGACACTGCAGCTGGGGTTACACATCCACAGTCTCCAAGGTGAACCCACCTCACTGACTATTGTACCTCTGGCCACATGGCCTCAGTCTCCAGGGTGACCCTATATCTCAGACACTGTACTTGAGGTTACATATCAACGGTGTCCAGGATGACACCTCTCCCCAGACCCTGTACCTGGGGTCGCATTTGCACAGTCTCCAGGGCGATGCTATATTCCCAACCCTGTACCTGGGGTCACAGGTCGCAGTCACCAGGCTTTCTCCACCCTCAAGAGCCTTTACCTGGGGTCATACGTCCACAGACTCCAGGGTGACTCCCTCCCAGACCCTTCACCTGGCATCCTATGTCCACAGTCTCCTGTGTGATATCACTTCCCAGACCCTATACCTGTGGTCACAGATCCACAGTCTCCATGGTGATCCCCTTCCCAGACCCTGTAATTTGGATCCCATGTCCTCAGTCTCCAGTGTGACACCACCTCTCATACCTTGTACTTTGGTGACTTGTCCACAGTTTCCAGGATGACTCAAACGGTGCATGTGGAGTCACATGTCCACATTCTGCAAAGTGACCCCAGTCCCTAACCCTGAACCTTAGTCACACAGCCACAGTTTCCAGAATGACCTCACTCCAGACCCTGCACATAGGATCACACCTCCACCTTCTCCATATTGACCCCCTCCTTGAACTTCTATCAGGTTTCACACATGCACCATCTCCACAGTGACCACCACCAGATCCTGTAGCTGTGGTCAGGGTCCGCAGTCTGCAGGGTGAGACCATTTTGTACCTTAAACCTTGGTTCACCTAGCCAGTCTCCAGGGTCATCCCTGCCAAACCTGCACCTGGGGTCACATGTCCATACTCTCCATGGTGACATCCCCCAGGCCCTGTACTGCTGCTGCTGTTGCTGCTGCTGCTAAGTCATGCCAGTCGTGTCCAACTCTGCGACCCCATAGATGGCAGCCCACCAGGCTCCCCCATCCCTGAGATTCTCCAGGCAAGAACACTGGAGTGGGTTGCCATTTCCTTCTCCAAAGCATGAGAGTGAAAAGGGAAAATGAAGTCACTCAATCATGTCTGACTCTTAGGGACCCCATAGACTGCAGCCTACCAGGCTCCTCCATCCATGGGATTTTCCAAGCAAGAGTACTGGAGTGGGTTGCCCACTCCAGTACCTAGTGTCATATATCTGCGCAGACCCTATACGTAGTGTCATATATCCACAGTTTCCCGGGTTACCCCACTTCCCATATCATGCACCTGGGATCACATGCTCAGTCTGCAAGGTGACCCCGATCCCATTCCTGTACCTTGTGTCACAAGTCCACAGCCACCAGGATGGCCCCACCCTCAAGATCCCATACCTGGGGTCACACTCCTGTCTCCAGTGTGATCTCACCTCCCAGAAACTTTACCTGGGGATAAACGTCTACTGTTTTCAGGATGGTCCCAACTCCCTGAAACGGTACCTGGAGTCACTCTTCCATAGACATTGAGGCTGTTCCATGCCCCTGGTCCACAGGGTTACACCCTCCAAGACCCTGTAATGTGGTTTACATGTCCACAGTCTCCTGTATGTCATCACTTCCCAGAACCTTCACCTGCAGGCACACAAACAGAGGTTCCAGGATGACTCCCTCATAGACCCTGCACTTGGAGCCACATATCCACAGTCTCACAGGTGACTCATCCAAATCACTGTACCAGGGCTCACATAACCACAGTCTTCCAGATGCTGGACTATTGACCCCAGCACCCAGTGTCACATGTCCACAGATTCTAGCATGGCCTCACACTCCAGACACTGTACCTTGGGACACATACCCACAGTCTCTAGGATGAACACCCTCCTAGACACTGTACATGGTGTCACATGGGCACATTCACCAACTCCCAAACCCTGTACCTAGGGTCACACGTAGATAGTCTCAGGGTGACCCCACTTGCCAGAACTTGCACCTGGGTTCATATGTCCGCAGCGCCCAGGGTAACACCACCTGTCAAACAATTGTACTCGGTTCAAACACCCACTGGTTCTAGGGTGACATCAATTCCAAGCCCGTGAACCTAGCTAGGGTCACACATCCATGGTCTCCTGGGTGGCAACCCCTCCCAGATCATGCACCAGGTCTCACACCTCCGCAGTCTCCAGGGTGACTACACCTCACAGAATATTGTAATTCTGGTAACATTGCCCCAGTCTCCAGGGTGACCCCGTATCTCTAACCCTCTACCTGGGGTTACATGTACATGTTGGCCAGGAATACACGCCTCCCCAGACTCTGTACACGTGATTACATTGGCACAGTCGCCAGGGTGACTCCAACTTCCCCACCCTATACCTGGGGTCACATGTCCAGAGTCTCCTGGATTTACCCACATTCAAGGGCTAGTAACTGGGATCACATGTCCACAGTCTCGAGGCTTTCCCCACCCACAAGTGCCTGTACCCAGGGTCACACGTCAACTGACTCCAGGGTGACTCCCTCCCAGACCGTTCACCTGGCATCCCATGTCCCTAGACTTTTGTGTGATGTCATTTCCCAGACTCTGCACATGTACTAACAGATTCACAGGCTCCGTGGTGACCCCCTTCCTGGTCTCTGTAACTTGGGTCACATGTTCTCAGTATCCGGTGTGACCCGACCTCTCATGCCCTATACCTTTGGTGACTTGGCCACAGATTCCAGGGTAACCCTCCCCTGCCAGACCCTGTGCTTATTTACACACATCCACAATCTCCAGGATGTTCGCCCTCCCATACCCTGCACCTGGAGTCACATGTCAACAGTTTCCAGCGTGAACCCCACTTTGCCCACTGCACCTGGGCTCACATATCCACATCATGCAGGGTGACACCCCTTCCAGACCATTTCCCTGCCATTAAATGCCTGCAGTCCCCAGAGTGACCCCGTACCTCCCAGACACTGTACCTGAGGTCACATATACAGAGTTTCCTGGATCACCCCCATCCTAGACCCTGTACCTGGGTTCAGATATCCTAGTGTCTTGGGGGACCCAGGTCAGACCTTGCATCTAGGGTCGAATGCCCACTATCCAGGATGACTTGCCTCCCCAATCAGTGCATCTGGGGTCATATGTCCACAATCTTCAAAGTGACCCCATCCCCTAACCCTGCACCTTACTCACACATCCACAGTCTCCAGAGTGATGTCCACTGTCTCACAGGTGACCTCTTCCCTGAACTTGTTCCAGATTTCACACGATCACCATTGCCACAGTGACCACCAGCAGATCCTGAACTTGTGGTCACAGTTCAACAGTCTGCCTGATGAGACCCATTTTGTACCCTGAACCTTGTGAACCTGCACCTGGGATCACAAGTCCATATTCTCCATGGTGTCATCCCCCAGACCCTGTACCTAGTGTCCTATATACAGTCTCCTGGACTTCCCCACTTCCAATACCATGCACTTGTGATCACACATCCACAGTATCCAGGGTGATCCCCCTCCTAAACCTGTACCTGGTGTCACAAGTCGACAGACTCCAGGATGACTCTACCGTTAAGACCCTGTACCTAGGGTCACAAGTCCACTGTTTCCAGGGTGAGACCCCTCCCAGACTCTGCACTTGGGGTCACTTGTCGAGAGTCTCCAGGGTGACCCCACCTCCCAGAAACTGTACCTAGGGTGAAACATCCACAGTCACTCAGGTTGGCCCCAATTCCCAGAACCTGTACCTGGGGTCCCACTTCCATAGTCTCGGTTACCACACGCCAAGACATTTAACATGGTGTCCCATGATCTTGGATGCCAGGGTTACCCCCTCCAAGACCCTGTAATGGGGTCACATGTTCACAGTCTCCAGAGTGTCGTCACTTCCCAGACCCTCCACCTGGAGTCACACAAACACAGGTTCCAAGGTGACTCCCTCGCAGGCCCTGCACCTGGAGTCACATATTCACAATCTCACCTTGGGGAATCCCATTCAGACCCTGTATCTACGGTCACGTATCCAGTCTCCAAGATGATTTGCCTCCCAAATGGTGCATTTGAGGTCACATGACCACAATCTTCAAAGTAAACGCGTCCCCTAACCCTGCATCTAAGTCACACGGCAAATAGTTTCCAGAGTGAACTCAACCCAGACCCTGAAACGAGGGTCACATGTACACAGTCTTGGAGGGTGACCCCCTCCGTGAACTTGTACTAGGTTTCATACGTCCATCATCGCCACAGTGACTACCACCAGATCCTGTACCTGTGGTCATAGATCCACAGTCTACAGGGTGAAACCCTTTTCCTACCCTGAACTTTGGGTCACACGACCACAGTCTCCAGGGTGACCCCACCCAAACCTGCACCTGGGGTCACAGGTCCACACTTTCCATGGGGACATACCTGAGACCCTGTACCTACTGTCATATATCCACAATCTCCTAGGTTACCAAACTTCCCATACCATACACCTGTGATCACATGTCCACAGTCTCGAAGGTGGCCCCCTGTATAACCTGTACTTGGTGTCACAAGTCCACAGCCTCCAGGTGACCCCACCCTCAAGATCCTGTATCTGGGGTCACAAGTCCACTTTTTCCATGGTGAGTCTACCTCCCAGACCCTGCATTTGGGGTCACATGTCCAGAGTCTTCAGGGTGACCCCACCTCCCAGAAACCATACTTCGGGTGAAATGTCCACCATTTTCAGGATGGCACCAACTCCCAGAACCTGTACCTGGGGTCACACTTCCATACTCTCAGGGTATCCCCACCTCCCAGACATATAACCTTGCATCCCATGACCCTGGCCACAAAGGTTCCCCCCTCCAAGACCCTGTAATAGGGGTCACATGTCCACAGTCTCCTGTTTGTCAAAACTTTGTAGACCTCACCTGGAGTCACACAAACACAGGTTCCATGGTGACTCCCTTGCAGACCCTGCACCTGGAATCACATATTCACAGGCTCCAGGGTGACCCCCTCGGAAATCCTGTACCTGAGATCACATATCTACAGTCTCCAGGGTGAATCCCATCCCCACACACTGTCTGAGCGGAATCATTCAGTCTCCCATGAGACCCCAATGTCAAGAACTCATCCCTTGTGCTAGAAGTCTACATTCTCCAGGGTGACATTATTTCCCACACCCTGCACCTTGGGTAGCATATTCACAGTCTCCAAGGTGACCTTACCTCCCAGACCCTTTACCTGGGGTCACATGTGCAAATTATCCAGGATTCCCGCCACTCCAACACCCTGCACCTGGGTCAAAAGCCCACAGTCTCAAGGGTGACCTCCTATCTGACCATGTTCCTGAGGTACATGGCCAGAATCTCCAGGATGATCTTGAAAGGTATTGTTGAACCACGCAAAGACACTGGAATTCTTGGCCTCCAGAGGAGATGAATTCAATTCAGGTCCAGAGACGAGGCTTGATTGCTTAGAGCTTTTGTGTAATAAAGTTGTATTAAAGTATAAAGGAGATAGAGAAATCTTCTGACATAGGCATCAGAAGAGGGCAGAAAGAGTAGCCCCTTGCACGTGTTAGCAATGGAATTATATGGCTCAAATGGTAAAGCATCTGTCTGCAATGCTGGAGACCCAGGTTAGATCCCTGGGTCAGGAAGATCTCCTGGAGAAGGAAATGGCCACCCACTCCAGTACATTTGCCTGGAAAACCCCATGGACAGAGGAGCCTGGTAGGCTACAGTCCATGGGGCCACAAAGAGTTGGACATGACTGAGCAACTTTACTTTACTTTTAATTAGTTATTCATATCAGTTCAGTTCCGTTCAGTCGCTCAGTCATGTCTGACTCTTTGGGACCCCATGAATCACAGCACGCCAAGCCTCCCTGTCAGTCACCAACTCCCGGAGATTTCTCGAACTCATGTACATCGAGTCGGTGATGCCATGCAGCCATCTCATCCTCTGTCATCCCCTTTTCCTCCTGTCCCCAATCCCTTACAGCATCAGGGTATTTTCCAATGAGTCAGCTCTTCGCACCAGGTGGCCAAATTATGGGAGTTTCAGCTTCAGAATCAGTCGTTCCAATGAACACCCTGGACTGATCTCCTTTAGGATGTACTAGTTGGATGCCCTTGCAGTTCAAGGAACTCTCAAGAGTCCTCTCCAACACCACAGTTCAAAAGCATAAACTCTTCGGTGCTCAACTTTCTTCACAGTCCAATTCTCACATCTGTACATGACCACTGGAAAAACCATAGCCTTGAACAGAGGGACCTTTGTTGGCAAAGTGGTGTCTCTGCTTTTTATTATGCTATCTAGGTTGGTCATAACTTTCCTTCCAAGGAGTAATTTTCTTTTAATTTCATGGCTGCAATCACCATCTGCAGTGATTTTGGAGCCCAAAAAGATAAAATCTTACACTGCTTCCACTGTTTCCCCATCGATTTCCCATGGAGTGATGGGACCTGTTGCCATGATCTTAGTTTTCTGAATGTTGAGCTGTAAGCCAACTTTTTCACTCTCCTCTTTCACTTTCATCAAGAGGCTTTTTAGTTCTTCTTCACTTTCTGCCATAAGGGTGGTGTCATCTGCATGTCTGAGATTATTGATATTTCTCTTGGCAATCTTAATTCCAGCTTGTGCTTCTTCCAGCCCAGCATTTCTCATTATGTACTCGGCATATAAGTTAAATAAGCAGGGTGACAACGTACAGTCTTGATGTACTCCTTTTCCTATTTGGAACCAGTCTGTTGTTCCATGTCCAGTTCTAACTGTTGCTTCCTGACCTGCATACAGGTTTCTCAAGAGGCAGGTCAGGTGGTCTGGTAGTCCCATCTCTTTCAGAATTTTCCACAGTTAATTGTGATCCACACAGTCAAAGGCTTTGGTGTAGTCAATAAATCAGAAATAGATTTTTTTTTCTGGGACTCTCTTGCTTTTTCAATGATCCAGCAGATGTTGGCAGTTTGATCTCTGGTTCCTCTGCCTTTTCTAAAGCCAGCTTGAACATCTGGAAGTTCACAGTTCACGTATTGCTGAAGCCTGGCTTGGAGAATTTTGAGCATTACTTTACTAGCGTGTGAGATGAGCATAATTGTGTGGTATTTTGAGCATTCTTTGGGATTACCTTTCTTTCTATTTGGAATGAAAACTGACCTTTTCCAGTCCTGTGGCCACTGCTGAGATTTCCAAATTTGCAGGCATTATGAGTGCAGCACTTTCACAGCATCATCTTTCAGTATTTGAAATACTTCAACTGGAATTCCATCAACTCCACTAGCTTTGTTCTTACGATGCTTTCTAATTGCCACTTGACTTCACACTCCAGGATGTCTCACTCTAGGTGAGTGATCACACCGTTGTGATTATCTGGGTCATGAAGATATTTTCTACAGTACTTCTGTGTATTCTTGCCACATCTTCTTAATAGCTTATGCTTCTGCTAGGTCCATAGCATTTCTATCTTTTATCAAACCCAGTTTTGCATGAAGTGTTCCCTTGGTATCTCTAATTTTCTTGAAGAGATCTCTAGTCTATCCCATTCAGTTCTTTTCCTGATTCACACGTGATGCACACAAGGTGCACATGAGGTGCACACGTGATGCCCACGTGATGAACACGTGATGCACATGTGATGAACATGTGGTGCACAAGTGAGGCACACGTGATGAACACGTGATTCACACGTGATGCACATGTAATGAACAGGTCATGCACACGTGATTCACACGTGATACACATGTGATGAACATGTGATGCACACATAACACACACGTGATGAATACGTGATGAACAAGTGATTCACAGGTGACGCACACGTGGCGCACACGTGACGAACACGTGTTGCACAAGTGATGCACATGTGATGGACATATGATTCACACGTGAAGAACACGTGACTCACATGTGATGAACACGTGCCTCACACATGATGAACACGTGATGCACACGTGATGAAAACATGATGCACACGTCACACAGACGTTGTGAACAAGTGAACAACACGTGAGGCACATGTGATGAACACGTCATGAACACGTGATGCACACGTGATGCACACGTGATTCACGCGTGATACACATGTGACTCACACGTGATGAACACGTGATGCACACATAACCCATATGTGATGAATACGTGATGCACACATGACACACACGTGACGCACACGTGACGAACACGTGATGCACACGAGATGCACACGTGATGCACACATGATGGACACGTGATCAACACGTGACACACACGTGATGAACACATGATTCACACATGACGCAAACTTGATGCACACGTGATGCGCACGTGACGAACACGTGATGCACACGTGTCGCACATGTGATGCACATGTGATGCACACGTAACACATATGTGATGAATACGTGATGCAGACGTGACACACACGTGACGAACACGTGACGCACACATGACGAACATGTGATGCACACGAGACGCACATGTAACTCACACGTGATGTACACATGATGGACACGTGATGAACACGTGACACACACGTGACAAACACGTGATTCACACGTGACACAAACTTGATGCACACGTGATGCACACGTGACGAACACATGTCGCACACATGATGAACTCGTGACGCACACGTAACGCACACATGATGGACACGTGATGCAACAGTGACGCACACGTGATGGACACGTGATGCACACATGACGCACCCATGACGCACACGTGATTCCCACGTGCACACACGTGATGCACACGTGACACACAAGTGACACATATGTGATGAACACGTGATTCACCCGTCATGGACACATGACACACACCTGATGAACACGTGACTCACACGTGATGGACATGTCACACACACGTGATGCACACGTGACACACACGTGACACACACATGATGGACACGTGATTCACACTTGATGCACACGTGATTCACACGTGATTCACTCATTTCAACTCGAGACGAGGCCCGATTCCCCTTCATTGGCCCCAGAGCCATCCCACTTTCCCCATCAAACACGACAAGGCGCTTGACTTCCTTTAGGCAACTCCAGGGAATCCCCAAGAACACTGTCATAAGTCTAGAGGAACACCAAGCGTAACACAGCAACTCGAGGAAAGCGCCATGTACCCCAAATCGTCTCGAGATTAGAGTTGATTTCCTGGCTTCAACTCAAGAGGTATGCCAACTTTCCACAAGCACCTCTAGAGGAGGCTTCTCTCAGCAATAGGTATGTAAGTTGGACCCTGAGTTTGCTGCCTGAAGTGGAATGGGCCCCGAGATGCCCTGACTCAAAAGAAGGCCTGATTTCTCGGCAGTGGCTTTAATGCAGGCTCGTCTTTCATCTCACCAGATGAAAGGATGTCTGAATCCCCTGTGGAGACCCTAGAGAAAGCCCTAGTTCCCCATCTCATCTCGACAGGAGGCCTCACATGACTTTGATACCTAGAGAGGCACCAAGAGTTCATTGCTTCAAGAGGTGACGATGCCTGACTCCTCTTGAAAAGTGATAGGAATCCCAATATCCATGTCACAAGTGGAAAGGGATTTTGGGTCTCCCGCCTCATCTCCAAAAGCGTCCCTATTGCCTGCCAAGCCTCGAAGAGATTCCCGAGGTGTCCCTCTTAACTAGACAGGAGTCCTGACATAGCTGAACAAATCCGAGTTTTGAAGGGCCATCCCCATCGTAACTCGAGAATATACCCCAGGATCCCACCGCAACTCGAGAAAAACCATGATACTTCTCCCTGACCACGAGATGAGCCCCGGTTCCTCTGCATTGCATGCAGAGCAATTCTGTGTTCCCCATCAAACATGTAAGGAGCCTTGACTTGCTTGATGGGACACCAGAGAGTACCCAAGAACACTGTAACAAGTCTAGAGTGACCGTGAGGTTAGTGCAGAAACGGGAAATAGATCCGTCTACCCCAAATCAACTCGAGATGCTGCCCCATTCCCCTGCATTGGCTCCAGAGTCATTCTGCGTTCCCCATCAAACACAAGTGGCATGACTTCATTAAGCAACTCCAGAGATTCCCCGAGAACACTGTCCCAAGTGTAGAGGAACACCAGGTGCAACACAGCAACTCGAGGAAAGCCCCATGTACCCCAAATCGTCTTGAGATTTAGAGCTGATTTCCCTGCTTCGACTCAAGAGGTATGCCAACTTTCTGCAAGCACCTCAAGAGGAGGCTTCTCTCAGCAATACGTATGTGAGTTGGACCCTGAGTTTGCTTCCTGAAGTGGAATGAACACCAAGATGACCTGACTCAAAAGAAGGCCAGATTTCCCTGCAGTGGCTTTAATGTAGGCTCGTCTTTCATCTCACAAGATGAAGGGATGTCTGAATCCCCTGTGGAGGACCTAGAGGAAACCCTATGTCCCCGCCTCATCTCGACAGGAGGCCTCACATCCCTTTGACATCTCGAGAGGCACGCGGAGTTCAATGCTTAGAAGGTGACGATGCCTGACTCCTCTTGAAATGTGATAGGGATCCCAATATCACTGTGGCAACTGGAATTGGACCCAGGGTCTCCCGCCTCACTTCAAGAAGCGTCCCTATTGCCCTGCCAAGCCTCAAAGAGATTCCTGAGGTGTCTCTCATAACTAGACAAGAGTCCTGATGTCACTTTACAAACAGGAGTTTTGAAAGTCTATCCCCACCTTAACTCGAGAATATGCCCCACGTTCCCACCGCAACTTGAGATAAACCATGAGACTTCCCCCTGGCCGCAAGATGAGGCCTGATTGCTCTGCATTGCAGAGCAATTCCGTGTTCCCCATCAAACACGTAAGGAATCTTGACTTGCTTGATGGCATTCCAGACAGTCCCCAAGAACACTGTCACAAGTCTAGAGGGACCCTTGTGTCACCGCAGCAATGCGAAATAGCTCCATACTGCAAATCAACTCGAGCCGAGGCCCAATTCCCCTGCATTTGCTCCAGAGCCATCCCGTGTTCCCCATCAAACAGAAGTAGTGGCTTTTCTTCCTTTAGGCAACTCCAGAGATTCCCCGAGAACACCGTCCCAAGTCTGGAGGAACACCAGTTGCAACACAGCACCTCGAAGAAAGCCCCATGTACCCCAAATCGTCTCGAGATTAGAGCTGATTCCCTGGCTTTGACTCAAGTGGTATGCCAACTTTCCACAAGCACCTCTAGAGGAGGCTTCTCTCAGCAATAGGTATGTGAGTTGGACCCTGAGTTTGCTGCGTCAAATGGAATGGACACCGAGATGCCCTGACTCAAAAGAAGGCCTGATTTCCCTGCAGTGGCTTGAATGGAGGCTTGTCTTTCATCTCACCAGACAATGGGATGTCTGAATCCCTTGTGGAGACCCTAGAGAAAGCCCTAGTTCCCCTCCTCCTCTCGACAGGAGGCCTCACATGCCTTTGACACCTAGAGAGGCACCAAGAGTTCATTGCTTCAAGAGGTGACGATGCCTGACTCCTCTTGAAAAGTGATAGGAATCCCAGTATCCCTGTGGCAACTGGAAAGGGACCCTGGGTCTCCCGCCTCACCTCTAGCAGCGTCCCTATTGATGTGTCAACCCTCGAAGAGATTCCTGAGGTGTCCCTCATAACTAGACAGGAGTCCTGACGTCGCTGAACAAACATGGCTTTTGAAGGGCCATCCCCACTGTAACTCGAGAATATACTCCAGGTTCCCAGCGCAACTCGCGAAAAAGCATGAGACATCCCCTCGCCACTATATGAGGCCAGATTCCTCTTCATTGCGTGCAAAGCAATTCCGTTTTCCCCATGAAATGCGTAGGAGCCTTGACTTGCTTGATGGAACTCCAGAGAGTCCCCAAGAACACACTCACAAGCCTAGAGGGACCCTGAGGTCACTGCAGCAACGCGAAATAATTCCGTGTACACCAAATCAACTGGAGATGAGGCCCGATTCTGCCACATTAGCTCCAGAGAAATTCCGCTTTCCCCATCAAGCAAGACAAGTTGCTTCACTTTCTTTAGGCAACTCCAGAGACTCCCCGAAAACACCGTCCCATGTCTAGAGGAACACCAGGTTCAGCACAGCAACTTGAGGAAAGCTCTATGTACCCCAAATCATCTCGAGATGAGAGCAGATTCCCAGGATTCAACTTAAGAGGTATGCCAACTTTCCACAAGCACCCCAAGAGGAGGCTTCTCTCATCAATAGATATGGGGGAGGGACCCTGAGTTTGCTGCCTCAAGTGGAATGGAGTCCGAATGCCCTGACAAGAAAGAAGGCCGGATTTCCCTGCAGTGGCTTGAATGCAGGTTCGTCTTTCATTGCACAAGATGAAGGGATGTCTGAATCCAATACGGAGACCCTAGAGAAAGCCTTAAGTCCTGGCCTCATCACGCCAGGAGGTCTCACATCCCTTTGACATGGAGGTAGGCGGAATTCAATGTTTCAAAAGGTGATGACGCCTGACTCCTCTTGAAAATTGATAGGAATCCCAGTCTCACTGTGGCAACTGGAAAGGAACCCTGGGTCTCCCGCCTCACATTGAGAAGCGTCCCTATTGCCCTGCCAAGCCTCGAAGAGATTCCTGAGGTGTCCCTCGTAACTAGACAGGAGTCCTGACGTCGCTGAACAAACATGAGTTTTGAAGGGCCATCCCCGCCGTACCTGGAGAATATACCCCAGGTTCGCGCCGCAACTCGAGAGAAACCATGAGACTGCCTTCTCGCCACGAGATGAGGCTTGATTCCCCTGCATTGCATGCAGAGCAATTCCGTGTTCCCCATCAAATACGTAAGGAGCCATTACTTGCTTGATGGAATTCCAGAGAGTCCCCAAGAACACTGTCTCAAGTCCAGAGGGACCCTGATGTCACTGCAGCAATGGGAAATAGCTTCGTGTATCCCAAATCAACTCGAGATGAGTCCCTATTCCACTGCATTGGCTTCAGAGCCATCCCGTGTTCCGCATCAAACACGACAAGTGGGTTGGCTTCCTTTAGGCAACTGCAGAGATTCCCCGAGAACACTGTCCCAAGTCTAGAAGAACACCAAGTTCAGCACAGCAACTCGAGGAAAGCTCCATGTACCCCAAATCATCTTGAAATGAGAGCTGATTCCCTGGCTTCCACTCAAGAGGTATGCCACCATTCCACAAGCACAACCAGAGGAGGTGTCTCTCAGCAGTAAGTATGTGGGAGGGTCCCTGAGTTTGCTACCTCAAGTGGAATTGACCCTGAGACGCCCTGACTCGAAAGAAGGTCCGATTTCCCTACAGTGGCTTGAATGCAGGCTCATCTTTCATCTCACAGGATGAAGGGATGTGTGAATCCCCTATGGAGAGCATAGAGAAAGTCCTAGGTCCCCGCCTCTTATCGACAGGAGGCCTCACATCCCGTTGACACCTCGAGAGGCATGCAGAATTCAATGATTCAAAAGGTGATGATGCCTGACTCCTCTTGAAAATTGGTAGGAATCCCAATATCCCTATGGCAACTGGAAAGGGACCCTGGGTCTCCCTCCTCACCTCGAGAAGTGTGCTGATTGCCCTGCCAAGCCTCAAGGAGATTCCTGTGTCCCTCATAACTAGACAGGAGTCCTCAAATTGTCCAAGAACACTAGAGCAAACAAGCCCATTCATAACTGGTAAAGATTGAAATAGACACCTGGCCACGGAGTGTATACTGATAGTAAACTCTCCTACAGAAACATACTCAAGATACTGGTGGGATGCATGCACAGCCCCCTTTGGAAGACAGTCTGACAGTTGTTTCAGTAACCACATGGGACAAGCACTGAATTCCATACATGACAAGTGGTGGAAGCCAGGTATCTTACCATTGGAATGGTAAGTTATGGATAAACAAAAGGAAAGGTTACAAGATTCATGGAGATATCATCACAAATTACCCTGAACTGAATATATAAGCTGGAATACATGTATATATTTCCAAATATTGTCAGCTGAGCATATTTAGCTCCTACATGTATGTTTTAAATATCACTCTATAATGAAAAAGAACAGGAAATGTCCCTGGTGGCCCAGTGGTAAAGGATCTGCCTACCAATGCAGGGAACACTGGTTCAACCCCTGGTCCTAGAGGATTCCACATGCCCAGGGGCAACTAAGCCCCCGTACAACTATTGAAGTACTTGCATGCTCCAGAGCCCAAGTTCTGCAACCAGAGAAAGCGCTGCAATGAGAAGCCATGGCAAGTCAACTAGAGGGTAGCCTCTGCTCACTACAACTAGGCATCTAGCTACAAAGACCCAGCATTGTCAAAAATAATTCAGTGTTTAAAAAAAAGGACAGAAATTCTTTGAATAAACGATTGAGACTAGGGGCGAGACAGTAAATATATAAGCTAGGATAATCTTAAAGTATGAGGAAGTAAAGAAAGTAAAGACAACTATCAAGCTGTCCAAGCTGATAAAAATGAATGATTACACAGTTTTATCTGTATACACTAGCAAATAATAATCTGAAAAGGAATTTAAAAAAACAATTTCCTTTTGATAGTGTCAACATTAATAAAATATTTTGCCATGGGTGTAATGAGGATGACAAGACTGGCACATTGGAAATTATACACGATTGCTGAAAAATATCCTGAATGCATGCACAGATATTCCATAGCGATGGAAAGACTTAAGATGGCAATACCATGGAATGCATCTTCAATCTGAAATGAAGATTCAATATGAATTACAAAAGACTGAAAGGTCATTGCTGAACCACAAAAGGCACCAGGATTTTTGGCCTCCAGAGGAGAAGAATTCAATCCAGGGCCAGTTGACAAAGCTTGATCGCTCAGAGCTTTTGTGTCATAAAGTTTTATTAAAGTATAAAAGAGATAGAGAAAGCTGCTGACATAGACATCAGACGGGGGCAGTAACAGTACCCCTGCTAGTCTTTAGGCAGATGTTATACAGCCACTAGCAGTCTGCTAATGAAAGAAAGGCAATGTCTCAGAGAATGACACCAGGCCCCTCACCCACAACATGCATTGAGATAATATTGGCAGCAGGTGAGTCATCCCGGGCCATAGAATGATTGACATGAATTTTGAAGAAAGGCAGATTTCCAAGCAAATATATCATTTCATTAACATAGATTAGGAGAACAGGTATGAGTAAAACATATTGGTTTGTCAAGTCGGTTCTGAGCCTTTAGGGGGAACCGACCTGAAGACAGAGTCTAGCAGAAATACATAGTATATTAGCATAGCTTAAGACAAACCTTTCCTTAAGACAAAATGCATTGCTTAGCTGAAGGTTTGAGAAAAGTTAAGTTCAGGTGGAGCCAGGAGTCGTCATAGCAACACAAAATTTTAAGAGAAACCTCTTAAATTTGTATTGAGAAGGGGAAAAAATGTAGCACTCGTTTCGTTCCTCCAGCTGCTTGAGAGATGAAAAAACGTCTGACACTTGCAGCCTATTCCCTCTGTCTGGAGACCCCTGGCCTTCCTGCCTATTACCCTCTCCAGGCCTTTAGGAAGCAATATACAAGCTGACCCTAACATACACGTGGAATAACAAGGGACTCCAAAGAATCCAAACAATCACATGAGTCTGCAGTTCAAAGGTCCTATGGTATGCTGTGCTAAGTCGCTTCAATCACGTCTGACTGTCAGAGCCCACCAGGCTCCTCTGTCCATGGGAATTTTCCAGGCAAGAATACTGGAGTGGGCTGGGTGCCCTCCTCCAGGGGATCTTCCCAACCCAGGGATAGGATTCCTGCATTGGCAGGTAGGTTCTTTACCACTAGCACCACCTGGGGAAAAAGTGCCTAAAGGAGATCATGGAAACCCATTTAGGAAAAGGGACTCAGAGGAAAGACAGTGAGGGAAGGAAACTCTTAATCACACTCAGAGAAGCCCAGCAGGTAGTTCTGCAGGTGGAAGAGGAGGAGGAAGCATGCTGGAGCTGTGTAGAAGATGAAAGAGGGAACTAAAGCAGGGGCCCCCAACCTCTAGGATCTAATGCCTGATGATCTGAGGTGGAGCTGGTGAAATAATAATAGAAATAAGAGTTTGATCACTCAGCCATGTCCAGCCCTTGGTAGCCCACCAGGCTCCTCAGTCCATTGAATTCTTCAGGCAAGAATACTGGAGTGGGCTGTCATTTCCTTCTCCAGGGGATTTCCCTGACCCAGGGATTAAACCCGGGTCTCCCTCATTGCAGGCAGACTCTTTACCAACTGAGCCTCCAGGGAACAGAAACAGAAATAGAGTGCACAATAAATGGACTGCACTTGAAACATCCCAAAACCTTGCCCCACCCCTGTCTGTCAAAAAATTGTCTTCCAAAAAAACTCCCAAGGTCAAGGAAGGAACTTCAAGTGTACTCAGCTGTCCTAGATTGCTGGTTTAGGGAGATGCTGAAGTGGGGATGTCCCAAGAGGTAGACCCTCCCTTGTGTGGAGTCTGCAATAGACCTCTGATAGCCTTGGTGATGATCAGAGAGATTTGTTTCATTTTTTAAAAATATCCTTGTGGGTACCAACTGGGACCATCACTGTTCTAATATACCTCATAGTGTTGCTGACACTACAGATACAATTGTGTGACATTGAACTTATTCAATAAAAATGATGAAGCATCTGCCCTGTGCCCAGCACTTTCCAAGGGCTGGGAAGTACAATGAAAATACTCCATAAGATGCACAGCTGGTAGGCACATTCTTTCAAAAAGCCTTTTTCATTTCCACCAATAGTTTATTCTCAATGTCAACCCTTGCCACTTAATGACCATGCTGGGTAGGAAGCTCATTAAAAACCCAGGAGCCAGTGTTCCTGGAAGGATATCCCATTCTCCCTTGGACAGTCCTCCGCCCTCTCCGACTCTCAGTTTCCTCATCTGCGAAATCATGGACAACTGACTATAATTCATCACCGGAACCCAAGCCTATTGAGGGGGAGGGGAAATATTACTCCAAGGCCTGGATGATAGACCAGATTGAAAGAAAAATATGCCATTTCTGGTTTTCAGTCAAACAGACAAATACAATGAAGAAAGGAGTCCCTGGCCCTGTGGGATTTGCCTAGGGGTCTAGTCTGGGAAATTCTTACACATCAGGAGATGGCTCTGAGCTGGATTTCCACAAACAAGAACATCCATGCAAAGGACAAGCCTGCAGAGCTCTGTGCCCATTGGTCACAAGAGACTGCCTCCCGATGGCCAGCAGCATTTACAAGTGACTTCCTAAGACCTTCGCCAAACTCCTGGGGCACCTCTGGCTTTTCTGTTTCCCTCACTTTTCTGACCCTGTTCTTTAAAAAACGCACATTTCTTCATAGAATGCCACAGTGGAAGGAAAATAGGCCTTCAAGTTTGAGGCCTCAATTTGCAGAAAACTTGGAGCTGCTTGTTTTTTGTTTTTTTTTTTTTTTTTAATTAAAGCACCACATAAATTAAAAATTTTACACGTTCTAATTATTCAGTTCCAAAACACCAAACTTATTGCACAGGGTCCCCATGGAAAGGCCCCCTCTCAGCAGGACAGCCACAGATTCCCCCATGAAAGGGCAGCAAGGTGCCCTCCTCCCTTCTCTCCTGCCTGGGTGGCCACCAGGTTTTTAAATACATGCACCCTACTAAGTTTCTAGGATGCAATTCGTGGACCCTTCCCTTTCCTGTCCCAGCAGGTGGTCAAGGGCCTGCTGGCCTGCAAAGTGCTGGAAGCAGGGCTGGGTCAGCCGGCCAGACTAAGGGTTGTGGAGTCCCAGCTGGTGAAATTACCAGGCAGGATAAATCCCTTGGACTTCCAGCAGGCACTACGCTGCATGGGAAAATAGATAGATATAACCGGCCTGGAGCCTCAGGGTGGGACCTAAAGTTCGATTTTGTTTTCTCCAATGTTAAATGATACAAACAAGGGCCTTTGAGACTGTTGTTTTCTTTTCTAAGCCCAAAGACTCCTTCAGTTACTAATGTAGGTATCCTAGAAACTATGTGACATCCATGAAAATCTGATATGTCCTGGTAAAATGCTGTCAGTTATAATTCTAGTTATCATATTAAAGTGTTTCAAGTCACAGCAGTGACTATTTTGTCACTTTTTTTGTCAATTTTTATTTTGTCAATTTTGTCAATTTTTATTTTGTCAATTTTTATCTAATCAGGTTTTAAACATGCCTTCCATGGTTTCACACTGATGCCTTTGCAAAAATACTGCTACCTCAAGATACATGGAAAAGACTTTCCTGAGCTTACCCATAAACAACGCTTTTTGTTTGTTATCTGGTAAGCTGGTACCAGACTGGAATTTAGTCTACTCTCTAGGTTAAGAGAACACAGCTTTCTTAGAATGCAGCTTTCAATCACAGATGATGAATTTATTTACCTTTCAGTGATTTATATTTGTTTTTATCATCTGTGTTTTTTTTTTTTTTTTTTTTACTTCCATAAAATAAATAAGCATTATTTAAGTACGGTACATGTAGGATGGACCAAGATTTCCCCACTCCTGCAAATTCCCTTAAGCCCTCAGATTCTTCTCTTGGGACCAAGGTCTCACTTTCCTCCAGAGGGACAATCCAAGCTTTTTATCAGCTAGCTGATCTGCCCCTGATATCAGAGTCAATTTGAGCATGAGTTGGTCTATAATTTAGGCATGAAACTGTGATTACATAAAAGAAAGATGACTTTTTGATGGAGGATGTCCATGATATTCCTTGAACTTCAGAGAAAATTGGTTAAAATGAAACTTTTTTCCCTTGGAAACTGCAAAGGCAGTTCTTTTAGCATATGCGATTGAAAACATCTAGGTTGTTAGCTCAGTTTTCATTCCAGTCTCAAAGAAAGGCAATGACAAAGAATGTTCAAACTGTCACACAACTGGACTCATCTCACATGCTAGTAAAGTAACACTCAAAATTCTCCAAGCCAGGCTTCAGCAATATGTCAACCGTGAAATTCCAAATGTTCAAGATGGATTTAGAAAAGGCAGAGGAACCAGAGATCAAATTGCCAAAATCCACTGGATAATTGAAAAAGCAAGAGAGTTCCAGAAAAACACTTATTTCTGCTTTGTTGACTATGCCAAAGCCTTTGACTGTGTGTATCACAATAAACTGGGGAAAATTCTGAAAGAGATAAGAATACCAGATCACCTGACCTGCCTCTTGAAAGACCTATATGCAGGTCAGGAAGAAACAGAACTGGACCTGGACCAACAGACTGGTTCTAAATAGGAAAAGGAATATGTCAAGGCTGTATATTGGCACCCTGCTTATTTAACTTATATCTGCTTATATATAGGGCATTGTGAGAAATGCTGCACTGGATGAAGCACAAACTGGAATCAAGATTGCTGGGAGAAATATCAATAACCTCAGATATGCAGATGACACCACCCTGATGGCAGAAAGTGAAGAACTAAAGAGCCTCTTGATGAAAGAGAAAGAGGAGAGTGAAATAGGTAGCTTAATGCTCAGCGTTCAGACAACTAAGATCATTGCATCCAGTCTCATCACTTCTTGGCAAATAGATGAGAAAACAGTGGAAACAGTGGCAGATTTTATTTTTCAGGGCTCGGAAATCATTGCAGATGGTGACTGCAGCCATGAAATTAAAAGATGCTTACGACTTGGAAGGAAAGTGATAACCAAACTAGACAGCATATTAAAAAGCTGAGACATTGCTTTGCCAACAAAGATCCGTCTAGTCAAGGCTAAGGTTTTTCCATGTCATGTATGGATGTGAAAGATGGACTATAAAGAAAGTTGACAGCCAAAGATTTGATGCTTTTGCACTGTGGTGCTGAAGAAGATGCTTGAAGTTTGCTTAGACTATAAGAGGACCCAACCACTCCATCCTAAAGGAAATCAGGTCTGAATATACATTGGAAAGACTAATATGGAACCTGAAACTCCAATACTTTGGCCACTAGATGTGAAGAGCTGACTCATTTGGAAGTTGCTTTGATTTGCCTGTGAGTGTGGGCGCCCTACCTGGGCACAGGGCCTCAGGGGCCATTGCCACTGAATCATGACCTCCACGCAAGCACATTCCAGCTGTGTGACACTCAGCATGCAGGAGACTGGGAAAGCTATCTTCCTTGGAGGAAGGAAAGTCATACACAGAGTGTGTTTTCAGGCCTCTATTTGCAGCAAGTGTTTTGCTTCTCAGATGTCAGACCTGCAGGCCTGCCCCAAGGACCTCAATTCCAGAGTCAGGGCCATGTGTCTCCCTGCACATTCCGAGCCTTGCAAACACATTCCTGGGTCAGAGAGGTGCTTCCCATGAGGAAGAAGGCTGCGGGAGTGTGTCTGAGGGGGCCAGGTGGCATTCTGGGGTCACCTGGTTGAGGGCACCTTGCACATCCATTGGGCCCCAGGAGAGCAGTTATGGACTCGCCCCTTGCTTGAGATATCCCAAAGCAAGGAGCAATGCTAGCTGTATCAGAAGGAGGAAAACAGCAATGGGATGGATTTTCAAGCAGTTGCTAGGTCACACTGTGTTAGGGTTCCCCAGGAGACATGTGAGAATTTTGGCCCCTAGGCCCGGTATCTAGGGGTGTGCACAGGGTGTTTTCCCCACAGGATCCAAAATGTTCCAGACAGACCTAGGCTCAATAGCTGTTGCTAGGCTGCACCGCTTTAGGCACACCGAGAGAAGCAGGCACACTGTGGCCCCGAGGTCCGGTATGCAGGTTCACATATGGGGTGTGTCCCCGTAGGAGCCAAGAATTTTCCTGACAGCCCTAGGCTCCCTAGAGCACTCAGGTCTGCTCAGAGGACCGAAGTTCCAGAGGCAGGGTCGTGTATCTCCCCTTCCCTTTGTGATCCTTGCAAAGACATTCCAAGCTGATAGTGGTACTACCCATGAAGAAGCAAGCAGTGGGAGTATATTTGACATGACTGGGTGCCTTGATGGGCTCAGCTCCTCAAGGGGGCCTTTCCTCTCAAAGTAGGCCCCATGTCCGCTTGAGGACGGGGTTGGGCCCTCTTCCCTCCACACTGCCAAAGGGTGGAACAAAGCTAGGTGTCAGAGGTAAGAAAGGAGCAATTGGATGGATATTCAAGCTCTCACTAGGCTGTACTGCTTCAAGGCCCACTCGAGCAAAACAGGCGCCCTGTGGCCCCTAGGTCGGGTATGCAGGTTCACACACAGGGTGTGTTCCCGTCAAAGTCAAGAATTTTCTGACAGACCTAGGCTCACTAGAATTGTACTACAGAGCAAAGGGGATGGAAGAGATGTGTGGAGGTGGGTCTGCCTTCCCCTGTGAGTGTGGGGCTACTCCCTATGGACCCAAGTTGAGGGATAACTGCAACTAAGAAAGGAACTCCAAGAAGGAACTCCAAGAAGCGCTTTTCCAGGAGGCTGGGACAGGGAGTCCGCAGGATGCAGGGAAAGGGAGCCTTCTTCAGGGAAGAAGAGGCAGCCACTCGGGGTGTGTTTGCAAGCCTCTTTGGAAGGCACAGTTTCGCTGATACAATTGAATTCCAGTTCTGCTCAGAGGACTGAAATTTCAGAGGCAGGGCCATGTATCTCCCCTTCCCTTTTCAATCCTTGCAAAGACATTCCTAGCTGATAGTGATACTGCCCATGAGGAAGTAAGCAGCTGGAGTGTGTTTGACATGACTGGGTGCCTTCCTGGGCTCAGCTCCTCAAGGGGACTTTCTACTCAAAGTAGGCCCATTGCCTACTTGGGGAGAGGGTATGGAAGGTTTGCTTCCAAATGGCGAAAAGGTGGAGCAAATCTAGCTTTGTCAGAGGTACGTAAAGTGCAATTTAATGGATTTTCAAGCTGTTGCCAGGCAACACCGCTTCAGGGTCTCCTCTCCCAGAAGAAAACAGGCGCCCTGTGGCCCCTAGGTCTGGTATGCAGATTCACACACAGGATGTGTCCCCACAGGAGCCAAGAATTTTCCTACCAGGCCTAGGCTTACTAGAGCTCTACTATAGAGCAAAGGGGATGGAACAGAAGTGTGGATGTGACTTTGCCTTTACCTTTGACTGTGAGGCGCCTCCATAAGGTCCCAGGCGAAATTGCCCTCGCCCTTGCCCTAACCCTAACCCCAACACGACACCCTAACCCTAACCAACACCGTAACCCTATCCCAGAACCTAACACCAACCCGACCCCCTAACCCTAACCTGACACACTAACCCTAACGCATCATCCCAACCCTAACCTGACACCTTCACCCCTCAGCCCTCACCCTCACCCACACCCCTAACTTCTAACCCCTAAGCCACAATGTAACCCACACCCTAATCCACACCCTTAACCTAACCCACACCCTCCCCCCCCCACCCTACTCACACCCTCAACCCTAGACTTAACCTGCATCATCTTCAATTTCAGCACTTCTCATGCATCACAAAAGACAAGGGAGTCATATTTCAAACGTGAATCCAAGACCCATTAACCACATAACAGGAATATAAACACTGTGAACACATCATTTAAATCACTTGCACCACCAAATACCTCTCCACCACATATCATATCAATAACAGTGGAACTCATGTATACCATACATATTGTAACATAGCAATCTAATACCCAACAGTAATCTGGGTAATTATATACACAAGATATATTTAAACCAAAAATATTTAAACAAATTCCAGTTTTTACGATGGTTTTAATCCTCGCAAAAGTAGGATTAACAGCATGTTTTTCCACTAGGATCCAAAGCATTGAGCAAAATTGCCGAGGTCCAGCCCCAGCAGGACCAGGAATACCCAAGGGATGAGTGGCGTCAGCGAGGAAGAAGACAGACAGAAGACACACAGATGTTGCATAGAAGAGGTAGCTTTTTTTTTAATTTTTAGGATAGCTCAGTTTTTTTTTTTTTTTTTTTAATTTTATTTTATTAGTTGGAGGCCAATTACTTCACAACATTTCAGTGGGTTTTGTCATACATTGACACGAATCAGCCATAGAGTTACACGTATTCCCCATCCCGATCCCCCCTCCCACCTCCCTCTCCACCCGACTCCTCTGGGTCCTCCCAGTGCACCAGGCCCGAGCACTCGTCTCATGCATCTCACCTGGGCTAGTGATCTCTTTCACCATAGATAAAATACATGCTGTTCTTTTGAAACATCCCACCCTCACCTTCTCCCACAGAGTCCAAAAGTCTGTTCTGTACTTCTGTGTCTCTTTTTCGGTTTTGCATATAGGGTTATCATTACCATCTTTCTAAATTCCATATATATGTGTTAGTATGCTGTAATGTTCTTTATTTTTCTGGCTTACTTCACTCTGAATAATGGGCTCCAGTTTCATCCATCTCATTAGAACTGATTCAAATGAATTCTTTTTAATGGCTGAGTAATATTCCATGGTGTATATGTACCACAGCTTCCTTATCCATTCATCTGCTGATGGGCATCTAGGCTGCTTCCATGTCCTGGCTATTATAAACAGTGCTGCGATGAACAATGGGGTGCACGTGTCTCTTTCAGATCTGGTTTCCGTGGTGTGTATGCCCAGAAGTGGTATTGCTGGGTCAAATGGCAGTTCTATTTCCAGTTTTTTAAGAAATCTCCACACTGTTTTCCATAGTGGCTGTACTAGTTTGCATTCCCACCAACAGTGTAAGAGGGTTCCCTTTTCTCCACACCCACTCCAGCATTTACTGCTTGTAGACTTTTGGATAGCAGCCATCCTGACTGGCGTGTAATGGTACCTCATTGTGGTTTTGATTTGCATTTCTCTAATAATGAGTGATGTTGAGCATCTTTTCATGTGTTTGTTAGCCATCTGTATGTCTTCTTTGGAGAAATGTCTGTTTAGTTCTTTGGCCCATTTTTTGATTGGGTCATTTATTTTTCTGGAATTGAGCTTCAGGAGTTTCTTGTATATTTTTGAGATTAATCCTTTGTCTGTTTCTTCATTTGCTATTATTTTCCCCCAATCTGAGGGCTGTCTTTTCACCTTACTTATAGTTTCCTTTGTAGTGCAGAAGCTTTTAAGTTTCATTAGGTCCCATTTGTTTATTTTTGCTTTTATTTCCAATATTCTGGGAGGTGGGTCATAGAGGACCCTGCTGTGATTCATGTCGGAGAGTGTTTTGCCTAAGTTCTCCTCTAGGAGTTTTATAGTTTCTGGTCTTACATTTAGATCTTTAATCCATTTTGAGTTTATTTTTGTGTGTGGTGTTAGAAAGTGTTCTAGTTTCATTCTTTTACAGGTGGTTGACCAGTTTTCCCAGCACCACTTGTTAAAGCAGTTGTCTTTTTTCCATTGTATATCCTTGCCTCCTTTGTCAAAGATAAGGTGTTCGTAGGTTCGTGGATTTATCTCTAGGCTTTCTATTCTGTTCCATTGATCTATATTTCTGTCTTTGTGCCAGTACCATACTGTCTTGATGACTGTGGCTTTGTAGTAGAGACTGAAGTCAGACAGGTTGATTCCTCCAGTTCCATTCTTCTTTCTCAAGATTACTTTGGCTATTCGTGGTTTTCTGTATTTCCATACAAATTGTGAAATTATTTGTTCTAGTTCTGTGAAAAATACCGTTGGTAGTTTGATAGGGATTGCATTGAATCTATAGATTGCTTTGGGTAGAATAGCCATTTTGACAATATTGATTCTTCCAATCCATGAACACGGTATGTTCCTCCATCTGTTTGTGTCCTCTTTGATTTCTTTCATCAGTGTTTTATAGTTTTCTATGTACAGGTCTTTTGTTTCTTTAGGTAGATATACTCCTAAGTATTTTATTCTTTTTGTTGCAATGGAGAATGGTATTGCTTCCTTAATTTCTCTTTCTGTTTTTTCATTGTTATTATATAGGAATGCAAGGGATTTCTGTGTGTTAATTTTATATCCTGCAACTTTACTATATTTATTGGTTAGCTCTAGTAATTTTCTGGAAGAGTATTTAGGGTTTTCTATGTAGAGGATCATGTCAACTGCAAACAACGAGAGTTTCACTTCTTCTTTTCCTATCTGGATTCCTTTTACTTCTTTTTCTGCTCTGATTGCTGTGGCCAAAACTTCCAAGACTATGTTGAATAATAGTGGTGAGAGTGGGCACCCTTGTCTTGTTCCTGATTTCAGGGGAAATGCTTTCAATTTTTCACCATTGAGGGTGATGCTTGCTGTGGGTTTGTCATATATAGCTTTTATTATGTTGAGGTATGTTCCCTCTATTCCTGCTTTCTGGAGAGTTTTAATCATAAATGAGTGTTGAATTTTGTCAAAGGCTTTCTCTGCATCTATTGAGATAATCATATGGTTTTTATCTTTCAATTTGTTAATGTGGTGTATTACATTGATTGATTTGCAGATATTGAAGAATCCTTGCATTCCTGGGATAAAGCCCACTTGGTCATGGTGTATGATTTTTTTAAGATGTTGTTGGATTCTATTTGCTAGAATTTTGCTAAGGATTTTTGCATCTATGTTCATCAGTGATATTGGCCTGTAGTTTTCTTTTTTTGTGGCATCTTTGTGTGGTTTTGGAATTGGGGTGATGGTGGCCTCATAGAATGAGTTTGGAAGTTTACCTTCTTCTGCAATTTTCTGGAAGAGTTTGAGTAAGATAGGTGTTAGCTCTTCTCTAAATTTTTGGTAGAATTCAGCTGTGAAGCCATCTGGTACTGGGCTTTTGTTTCCTGGAAGATTTTTGATTACAGTTTCGATTTCCTTGCTTGTGATGGGTCTGTTAAGATCTTCTATTTCTTCCTGGTTCAGTTTTGGAAAGTTATACTTTTCTAAAATTTGTCCATTTCATCCAAGTTGTCAATTTTATTGGCATAGAGCTGCTGGTAGTAGTCTCTTATGATCCTTTGTATTTCAGTGTTGTCTGTTGTGATCTCACCCTTTTCATTTCTTATTTTGTTAATTTGGTTCTTCTCTCTTTGTTTCTTAATGAGTCTTGCTAATGGTTTGTCAATTTTGTTTATTTTTTCAAAAAACCAGCTTTTAGCTTTGTTGATTTTTGCTATGGTCTCTTTAGTTTCTTTTGCATTTATTTCTGCCCTAATTTTTAAGATTTCTTTTCTTCTGCTAACCCTGGGGTTTTTCATTTCTTCCTTCTCTAATTGCTTTAGGTGTAGAGTTAGGCTATTTATTTGGCTTTTTTCTTGTTTCTTGATGTAAGCCTGTAATGCTATGAACCTTCCCCTTAGCACTGCTTTTACAGTGTCCCATAGGTTTTGGGTTGTTGTGTTTTCATTTTCATTCATTTCTATACATATTTTGATTTCTTTTTTGATTTCTTCTATGATTTTTTGGTTATTCAGAAGCGTGTTATTTAGCCTCCATATGTTTGAATTTTTAACAATTTTTTTCCTGTAATTGAGATCTAATCTTACTGCACTGTGGTCAGAAAAGATGACTGGGATGATTTCAATTTTTCTGAATTTTCCAAGACCAGATTTATGGCCCAGGATGTGATCTATTCTGGAGAATGTTCCGTGTGGACTTGAGAAAAAGGTGAAATTGATTGTTTGGGGGTGAAATGTCCTATAGATATCAATTAGGTCTAGCTGGTCCATTGTATCATTTAAGGTTTGTGTTTCCTTTTTGATTTTCTGTTTAGTTGATCTATCCATAGTTGTGAGTGGGGTATTAAAGTCTCCCACTATTATTGTGTTACTATTCATTTCCTCTTTCATACTCATTAGCGTGTGCCGTACATATTGCGGTGCTCCTATGTTGGGTGCATATATATTTATAATTGTTATATCTTCTTCTTGGATTGATCCTTTGATCATTATGTAGTGTCCTTCTTTGTCTCTTTTCACATCCTTTATTTGAAAGTCTATTTTATCTGATATGAGTATTGTGACTCCTGCTTTCTTTTGGTCTCCATTTGCATGAAATATTTTTTTCCAGCCCTTCACTTTTAGTCTGTATGTGTCTCTGGTTTTGAGGTGGGTCTCTTGTAGAGAGCATATATAAGGGTCTTGTTTTTGTATCCATTCAGCCAATCTTTGTCTTTTGGTTGGGGCATTCAACCCATTTACATTTAAGGTAATTATTGATAGGTGTGGTCCCGTTGCCATTTACTTTGTTGTTTTGGGTTCATGTTTATACAACATTTCTGCATTTCCTGTCTAGAGAAGATCCTTTAACATTTGTTGAAGAGCTGGTTTGGTGGTGCTGAATTCTCTCAGCTTTTGCTTGTCTGTAAAGCTTTTGATTTCTCCTTCATATCTGAATGAGATCCTTGCTGGGTACAGTAATCTAGGTTGTAGATTATTTTCTTTCATTACTTTCATTATGTCCTGCCATTCCCTTCTGGCCTGGAAGGTTTCTATTGGTAGATCAGCTGTTATCCTTATGGGAATTCCTTTGTGTGTTATTTGTTGTTTCTCCCTTGCTGCTTTTAGTATTTGTTCTTTGTGTTTGATCTTTGTTAATGTGATTAATATGTGTCTTGGAGTGTTTTGCCTTGGGTTTATCCTGTTTGGCACTCTCTGGGTTTCTTGGACTTGGGTGGCTATTTCCTTCCCCATTTTAGGGAAGTTTTCAGCTATTATCTCCTCGAGTATTTTCTCATGGCCTTTCTTTTTGTCTTCTTCTTCTGGGACTACTATGATTCGAAAGTTGGGGCGTTTCACATTGTCCCAGAGGTCCATGAGGTTGTCCTCATTTCTTTTGATCATTTTTTCTTTTTTCCTCTCTGCTTCATTTATTTCCACCATTCTATTGTCTACCTCACTTATCCTATCTTCTGTCTCCGTTATTCTACTCTTGGTTCCATCCAAAGTGTTTTTGATCTCATTCATTGCATTATTCATTTTTAATTGACTCTCTTTTATTTCTTCTAGGTCTTTGTTAAGCATTTCTTGCATCTTTTCAATCTTTGTCTCCAGGCTATTTATCTGTAACTCCATTTTGTTTTCAAGATTTGGATCATTTTTATTATCATTATTCTAAATTCTTTTTCAGATAGATTCCCTATCTCCTCCTCTTTTGTTTGACTTGGTGGGCACTTGTCATATTCCTTTACCTGTTGGGTATTGCACTGTTCTTGCGCTAGTGCACATGGCAAGTATTAGGTTCGGTTTCTAAGTGAGAAACTAATGGCTACATTCACAGCTGGCCACTGAGGTACTTAATGGGAAAGGCGAACCCAGCTCTGCCAAGCAGTAGCCAACATGAAATCAGCTATTGTCATTGTAGCCAAGTTCCTTGAATTTGTAGTTTTATTTGCTGTGTTCTTCAAGAAGATGCCTTCGCCCTGCCAGTAAGACATATTTCCATAACACATAGCCAGGCACTCAATCGATGTGCATCCTCCAGTAAAGCCCAGCCCCGATGTCTTAGAGGAGCCTCTCTGGCGATTGTCATAAGCCAGTCTAATTTTGTGTGAGACCATGAAAACTCAATGTCTTTATTACGCTTGTGCTTCAGACGGGAGGTCTGAGAAGGCACTTCTGAAGGTTTATTCCTACCAGTCATTGTCATTTTTATCGAGTCTTTAGTTTTTTTTGTTGTTGTTGTTTTATTTATTAGTTCTACCAGTTTCTTGCTACCAACCCGTCTCCCTCCACCCTCGTGCACACACAATGAGTCATGGAATCCCGTGGACTTCAGCCCGCCAGACTCCTCTGTCCATGGATTTTTCCAGGCAAGAATACTGGAGTGGGTTGCCATTTCCTTCTCCATGTATGGAGTCTTTAAAGATTCCGTCACTGAGGTGTTGCTTCTCCACTTGTACATGTAATTTCTCCCTAAGTGCAGTAGAAGTCATCCCCACTTCCAAACATGTCTGTCTTCCGACCTCTGCAGAATGTTTTGCTTGAGCTCACCACAGAGTCAGGATATTCTAGAAAGCCTTCTGATTGCAGTCTCTTCAGGAGGTTACAAGTGCTTCAAACCTCAGGATTTTACAAAGCACTTTTTACAACCTCAGTTGAAGGGGAAGTCAACACTCAGTGAAAGTCACAGGCTTTCATGGCCTGGACTTGATTATGGGTTGTGCTTTCATAATCATCGTGTTTCATATACCAACTAAGATGTCACTGAGAATTTTTTTTTTCTCATCTTTCTCTCTTTCATGTTTATTTAGATATATTATGGGTTTTCCTATATACCTTCCGTTAGGGACGAGGGTCTTAAGTCAGTAGAACTTACTGCAACTGACTTCCAGTTAGCTGTGTTAGGACAGGAAAAAGAATGACCAGCTGCTGGATTCTTAAGATTATGTACGAAAACATTATTCGTTTTCCTGTGTGCAGTCATCCAATTCTAACTTTGTGAAGTAGGCATTCAGAAAAATCACAAAATCGCCTAACTACTAGGCGGTCTCCCATGCAAGTACTGACCAGGCCCGGCCCTACTCAATTTCCCAGATCAGAGGAGATAGGGCACGTTCAGGGTGCTATGGCCTTAGACCGAGGCGGCTGTCAGGTGCCCCAAGAGCTCCGCGTTTCTCCTCCCTTGCGTTCTGACCTGCCCTTCGGGCCTGGGGCCACAGCTCTCCAGCTGGCGCGCGCTGCACTTTAGCCGCACGAGCCCCGACTGGACTCCGAACAACCAGGGCCGGCAGCTCGGGGGCCAGCGGAGGGCGCCACAGCCCCACACACCTCAAGCCCCGGCCAACACCCGTCTGGCCCGGCCGGGGCCTGACGTGCCTGCGGGACCTGGTGTGGGGGGAGGGGGGTGGATAGAGCAGCGAGGACGTCTCAGTGCCCCCTCACTCCCTGCCCCCCACCATCCCGTTCACAGCTCAGGGTGACGTGGCTCCGGAAGAGCGGGGCTTCGGCCCGGGGCCGCGGTCCCCGGACCCTCCTGCAGGATTAGAGGCAGCCCAGCGGGGGCCCCAGGCGCACATCCTGCCCGCTGCACAAACCCCCTGGAGCGCCTCAGCCCCGCCTTTTCGCCCTACCGAGAACCGACCTGCACCCACTCTGCCTGAGCAACACAAGTCTTACCTGAGAGAGCAGACGAGTGAAAGCCAGGCACACGGACAGGCACTCGCACGCACCCACGCCAGGTGAGATAGAGGCGGAAAGAGACGAGGGTTCAGAGAGAGACTCGAAGACAGCTTGTGGGCAGGGGGAGACTCGGGCAGCATGCCGGGCAGCTGCAGAGGCCACCCGGCCCTGAGCAGCGAATGAGATGGGGGAAGGGGGAAGCCGCTGAGTAGGGGCGGGCCTGGAGAGGCCCAGGGTGCGAGGGCACCTGAGATCTCCTCGCTCCGCGCCCGCCCCCGTCCTCCCAACCACCTGCACGCACGCCACGCCGGGGCGTTCTGACACTAGCTTCTCCGGAGTTTGGTCACCTGAATTTCTATCCTTGTGCTCAACTGAGTGATGACAGTGTATTGAACAGCTAGGTCATTTCCAAATAAATTAAGCTTAGTGTTTCACAGGACACCCGAACATGAATGCAGAGACCAGCATGGATGCATGGACACCAACCTTGGTAACTGGACAACCAATGGGAAATTACTGTCTGACTCAGGAGAGAGAAAGAAACCCGAACAGATGGAATGAAATGAACAGAAACACAAACTTTGCAATTCACACACTAATTCAATTACAAAAAAAAAAAAAAAAAAACCAACACTATATCCATTTTAGAAAAACAATAGACCTCCCCATGACCTTTGGTTGGGTGATGAGTTCTAGCACACGACAGAAAAAGCCACCTTTTCCAAATCGTGAATATGTTAGTTCACACATTGACTTTTACATTGAAATGTGTAACAAATCAAATTAAAATCATTGACCCACTACATAAGCATGGAAGTATTCTAAACATAAAATATGTTCTATAGTATTCAGGAAGCATTTGGCACATGTCTCACTGTATGAGACCCAAAACTGGAACTTAGTTGAAGTGTCAGGGTAGTCTAAAAATGAATCCCTAACTAAAAGGAATACACAGGATTATTGTAGATAAAAAAGGTTAAAGAAGAGAAACTAGAAATCAGTCAATAAATGTTTTAGGGGTTAGCTTAGAGTGACTAGACTCTGCGTGACTTTTTAAGTTTTTCATGTTTGCATCTTCCAAATTTTCCATGCTGAGAATAATACTTTCATATCAGTTTCGAAATCAGTCTCAAACTAAAGACAGTAAGACTGGAATAAGAAATAAGAAATGCTGGGGGGAAAAAAAAAATGCTTGAACTAAAGGTGGTACTGATGAAATTATTTGCAGGGCAGCCAAGGAGTCACAGATGTAGAGAACAGACTTACGGACATGGGCAAGGGGGAGGAAGGAGAGGGTGAGATGAATGCAGATTAACATGAAAATATATTACCATACGTAAAAACAGATGCCAATGAAATTTGCTGTATGACTCAGGGGATTCAAACAGGGGCTCTGCAACAAGCTAGGGGTGGAATGGGGAGGGAAATGGGAGAGAGGTTCTGGAGGGAGGAGACATATGTATACCTGTGGCTCATTCATGCTGATGTTAGGCAACAAAATTCTGTCAAGCAACTATCCTTCAATTGAAAGAAAAAGTCATGTTTGGACTTACCAATCAAGGTCTTGTGTACTTCTAGCATGGCCTTCTGTTTCGTGCTGCCACCCTTAACTCATTCTTCCATATCATTAAACAGACTAGTCAAGTTTTTGCCAAAAATATCTTGAGCTCCTGCATTATGCTGATCCACTGCGTTCTCACGATCCAGTTTAGAATGGAGACCAAAGAAACCTTTTGTCGTGTCTTCAAGTATTTGAGGCCACACTATGTGACTTTTAAAAATAAATGTGGATAAGACGGATATGACCAAAGCAATCTAATGAGAATATCTGTGCTTCATTAAAGACTTCTGCAGAGAACTAGTAAATTTTATATATAGTATCAGAAGAATTTTTTAAATGCATGCCAACGTTTATTTCTCCTCCGCTAGCCATCTGGACAAAGAAAACTGAGTTTACCAATCAATGTCCATCGTTATGCTCCCTCACCGATTTTTACCCAATATGTGTTACTCAGGCAGGAGACCCTGGTTCAGTTCCTGGGTCAGGAAGATCCGCTGGAGAAGGGATAGGCTACCCACTCCAGTATTAGTGGGCTTTCCTTGTGGCTCAGTTGGTAAAGAATCATTCCTCTTTCACAAGACTAGCTCAACTCCTCTCAAAGCAAATACAGGATGGTAATAACTATGCAGGACAAAGCTGATTCTGTATATTTATAGTATTCACTCATGAGCTTGACAGAGGTACTAGATCTGTTACCACATTTCTTTTTCTAAATAATAACCACATGTGCAGGTGAAAGTGGCTCAGTTCGTGCCTGACTCTTTGCGGCCCCATGGACTATAGAGTCCGTGGAATTCTCTAGGCCAGAATACTGGAGTGGGTAGCCTATCCCTTCTCCAGGGGATATTCCCGACCCAGGACTGAAAGCGGGGTCTCCTGCGTTGCAGGCAGATTCTTTACCAACTGAGCTAGTAGGGCTTCCCTGGTGGCTCAGTTGCTAAAGAATATCTGCATAACTGTCTATCGATTTGGCATTAGCAATCTGTCTGTGAGCAGGGCCGGTCATAAGCAGCTTCTGTGAGAAAACAGAAGCATGTCTGTCTGACTTGCTTCTCCGCGGAGCTTTCACTGCTCTTGCGCTAGTGCACATGGCAAGTATTAGGCTCGGTTTCTAAGTGAGAAACTAATCGCTACATTCACAGGTGGCCACTGAGGTATTTAATGGGAGAGGCGAACCCAGCTCTGCCAAGCAGTAGCCAACATGAAATCAGCTATTGTCATTGTAGCCAAGTTCCTTGAATTTGTAGTGTTATTTGCTGTGTTCTTCAAGAAGATGCCTTCGCCCTGCCAGTAAGACATATTTCCATAACACATAGCCATGCACTCAATCGATGTGCATCCTCCAGTAAAGCCCAGCCCCGATGTCTTAGAGGAGACTCTCTGCCCATTGTCATAAGCCAGTCTAATTTTGTGTGAGACCGTGAAAACTCAGTGTCTTTATTACGCTTGTGCTTCTGACGGAAGGTCTGAGAAAGCACTTCTGAAGGTTTATTCCTACAAGGCGTTGTCATATTTATCGAGTCTTTATTTTATATTTTTTCTTATTTTTTACTTCTACCAGTTTCTTGCTACCAGCCCGTCTCCCTCCACCCTCGTGCACACACGATCAGTCATGGAATCCCGTGGACTTCAGCCTGCCAGACACCTCTGTCCATGGATTTTTCCAGGCAAGAATACTGGAGTGGGTTGCCATTTACTTCTCCATGTATGGAGTCTTAAAAGATTCCGTCACTGAGGTGTTGCTTCTCCACTGGTACATGCCCTTTCTCCCTAATGCAGTAGAAGTCATCCCCACTTCCCAACATGTCTGTCTTCCGACCTCTGGAGAATGTATTGCTTGAGCTCACCACAGCGTCAGGATATTCTAGAAAGCCTTCTGATTGCAGTCTCTTCAGGACGTTACAAGTGCTTCAAGCCTCAGGATTTTACAAAGGACTTTTTACAACCTCAGCTGAAAGGGAAGTCAACACTCAGTGAATGTCACAGGCTTCCATGGCCTGGACTTGATTATGGGTTTTGCTTTCATAATCATCGTGTTTCATATACCAACTAAGATGTCACTGAGAATTTTTTATTTTCTCATCATTCTATCTTTCATGTTTATTTAGATATACTATGGGTTTTCCTATATACCTTCCGTTAGGGATGAGGGTCTTAAGTCAGTAGAACTTACTGCAACTGACTTCCAGTTAGCTGTGTTAGGACAGGAAAAAGAACGACCAGCTGCTGGATTCTTAAGATTAAGTACGAAAACATTATTCGTTTTCCTGTGTGCAGTCATCCAATTCTAACTTTCTGAAGTAGGCATTCAGAAAAATTACAAAACCGCCTAAGTACTAGGCGGTCTCCCATGCAAGTACTGACCAGGCCCGGCCCTACTCAATTTCCCAGATCAGAGGAGATAGGGCACGTTCAGGGTGCTATGGCCTTAGACCGAGGCGGCTGTCAGGCGCCCCAAGAGCTCCGCTTTGTGCCTCCCTTGCGTTCTGACCTGCCCTTCGGGCCTGGGGCCACAGCTCTCGAGCTGGCGCGCGCTGCACTTGAGCCGCAAGACCCGCGACTGGACTCCGACCAACCAGGGCCGGCAGCTCGGGGGACAGCGGAGGTGGCCTCGGCCCCGCACACTGCCAGCCCCGGCCAGCACCCGTCTGGCCCGGCCGGGGCCTGGCGTGCCTGCAGGACCTGGAGTGGGGGGAGGGGGTAAGGGTAGAGCAGCGAGGACGTCTCGGTGCCCCCTCGCCCCCTGCCCCCCACCATCCCCTTTGCTGCTAAAGGTGACGTGACTCCAGACGGGCGGGGCTTCGGCCCGGGTCCGCGGTCACCGGAGCCTCCTGCGGGCTTAGAGGCAGCCCAGCCGGGGCCCCAGGTGCACATCCTGTCCATCTCGCAAACCTCCTCGAGCACAGCAGCCCGCCTTTTCGCCCTACCGCGACCCGCCCTGCCCCCACTCTGCCGGCACAGCACAAGTCTTTCCTGAGAGAGCAGAAGGGCGAAAGCCAGGCACACGGACAGGCACTCGCACGCACCCACGCCAGGTGAAACAGAGGCAGAAAGAGACGAGGGTTCAGAGAGAGACTCGAAGACAGCTTGTGGGCAGGGGTGGACTCGGGCAGGATGCCGGGCAGCTGCAGAGGCCACCCGGCCCTGAGCAGCGAATGCGATGGGGGCAGGGGGAAGCCGCTGAGTAGGGGCGGGCCTGGAGTGGCCCAGGGTGCGAGGGCACCTGAGATCTCCTCGCTCCGCGCCCCGCCCCCGTCCTCCCAACCCACTGCACGCACACCACGCCAGGGCGCTCTGACACTAGCTTCTCCGGAGTTTGGTCACCTGAATTTCTATCCTTGTGCTCAACTGAGTGATGACAGTGTATTGAACAGCTAGGTCATTTCCAAATAAATTAAGTTTAGTGTTTCACAGGACACCCGGACATGAATGCAGAGACCAGCACGGATGCATGGACACCAACCTTGGTAACTGGACAACCAATGGGAAATTACTGTCTGACTCAGGAGAGAGAAAGAAACCCGAACAGATGGAATGAAATGAACAGAAACACAAACTTTGCAACTCACACCCTAATTCAATTACAAAAAAAAAAAAAAAAATAACCAACAACACTATAACCAGTTTAGAAAAACAATAGACCTCTCCATGACCTTTGGTCGGGTGAGGAGTTTTAGCACACGACAAAAAAAGCCACCTTTTCCAAATCGTGAATATGTTAGTTCACACATTGACTTTTACATTGAAATGTGTAACAAATAAACTTAAAATCATTGACTCACAACATAAGCATGGAAGGATTTTAAACATAAAATATGTTCTATAGTATTCACTAAGCATTTGGCACATGTCTCACTGTATGAGAACCGAAACTGGAACTTAGTTGAAGAGTCAGGATAGTCTGAAAATGAATCCCTAACTAAAAGGAATACAGAGGATTATTGTCGATAAAAAACGTTAAAGAAGAGAAACTAGAAATCAGTCAATAAATGTTTTAGGGGTTAGCTCAGAGTGACAGGCCTCTGCGTGACTTTTTCAATTTTTCATGTTTGCATCTTCCAAATTTTCCATGCTGAGAATAATACTTTCATATCAGTTTCGAAGTCAGTCTCACACTAAAGACAGTAAGACTGGAATAAGAAATAAGAAATGCTTGGGGGAAAAAGAAATGCTTGAACTAAAGGTGGTACTGATGAAATTATTTGCAGGGCAGCCAAGGAGTCACAGATGTAGAGAACAGACTTATGGACATGGGCAAGGGGGAGGAAGGAGAGGCTGAGATGAATGCAGAATAACATGAAAATATATTACCATATGTAAAAACTGATGCCAATGAAATTTGCTGTATGACTCAGGGGACTCAAACAGGGGCTCTGGACCAAGCTAGGGGTGGAATGGGGAGGGAAATGGGAGAGAGGTTCAGGAGGGAGGAGACATATATATACCTGTGGCTCATTCATGCTGATGTTTGGCAACAAAATTCTGTAAAGCAACTATCCTTCAATTGAAAGAAAAAGTCATGTTTGGACTTACCAAACAAGGTCTTGTGTACTTCTAGCATGGCCTTCTGTTTCGTGCTGCCACCCTTATCTCATTCTTCCATATCATTAAACAGACTAGTCAAGTTTTTGCCAAAAATATCTTGAGCTCCTGCATTATGCTGATCCACTGCCTTCTCATGATCCAGTTTAGAATGGAGACCAAAGAAACCTTTTGTCGTGTCTTCAAGTATTTGAGGCCACACTATGTGACTTTTAAAAATAAATGTGGATAAGACGGATATGACCAAAGCAATCTAATGAGAATATCTGTGCTTCATTAAAGACTTCTGCAGAGAACTAGTAAATTTTATATATAGTATCAGAAGAATTTTTTAAATGCATGCCAACGTTTATTTCTCCTCCGCTAGCCATCTGGACAAGGAAAACTGAGTTTACCAATCAATGTCCATCGTTATGCTCCCTCACCGATTTTTACCCAATATGTGTTACTCAGGCAGGAGACCCTGGTTCAGTTCCTGGGTCAGGAAGATCCGCTGGAGAAGGGATAGGCTACCCACTCCAGTATTAGTGGGCTTTCCTTGTGGCTCAGTTGGTAAAGAATCATTCCTCTTACACAAGACTAGCTCAACTCCTCTCAAAGCAAATACAGGATGGTAATAACTATGCAGGACAAAGCTGATTCTGTATATTTATAGTACTCACTCATGAGCTTGACAGAGGTACTAGATCTGTTACCACATTTCTTTCTCTAAGTAATATCCGCATGTGCAGGTGAAAGTGGCTCAGTTGGTGCCTGACTCTTTGCGGCCCCAAGGTCTATAGAGTCCGTGGAATTCTCTAGGCCAGAATACTGGAGTGGGTAGCCTATCCCTTCTCCAGGGGATCTTCCCGACCCAGGACTTAAAGCAGGTTTTTCTGCGTTGCAGGCAGATTCTTTACCAACTGAGCTAGTAGGGCTTCCCTGGTGGCTCAGTTGCTAAAGAATATCTGCATAACTGTCTATAGATTTTGCATTAGCAATCTGTCTGTGAGCAGGGCCAGTCCTAAGCAGCTTCTGTGAGAAAACAGAAGCATGTCTGTCTGACTTGCTTCTCCGTGGAACTTTCACTTTTCTTGCGGTAGTGCACATCGCAAGTATTAGGTTCGGTTTCTAAGTGAGAAACTAATGGCTACATTCACAGCTGGCCACTGAGGTACTTAATGGGAGAGGCGAACCCAGCTCTGCCAAGCAGTAGCCAACATGAAATCAGCTATTGTCATTGTAGCCAAGTTCCTTGAATTTGTAGTGTTATTTGCTGTGTTCTTCAAGAAGATGCCTTCGCCCTGCCAGTAAGACATATTTCCATAACACATAGCCATGCACTCAATCGATGTGCATCCTCCAGTAAAGCCCAGCCCTGATGTCTTAGAGGAGCCTCTCTGCCCATTGTCATAAGCCAGTCTAATTTTGTGTGAGACCGTGAAAACTCAGTGTCTTTATTACGCTTGTGCTTCTGACGGGAGGTCTGAGAAGGCACTTCTGAAGGTTTATTCCTACCAGTCGTTGTCATGTTTATCGAGTCTTTATTTTATATTTTTTCTTATTTTTTACTTCTACCAGTTTCTTGCTACCAACCCGTCTCCCTCCACCGTCGTGCACACACGATCAGTCATGGAATCCCGTGGACTTCAGCCCACCAGACTCCTCTGTCCATGGATTTTTCCAGGCAAGAATACTGGAGTGGGTTGCCATTTCCTTCTCCATGTATGGAGTCTTTAAAGATTCCTTCACTGAGGTGTTGCTTCTCCACTTGTACATGCCCTTTCTCCCTGAGTGCAGTAGAAGTAATCCCCACTTCCCAACATGTCTGTCTTCCGACCTCTGCAGAATGTATTGCTTGAGCTCACCACAGCGTCAGGATATTCTAGAAAGTATTCTGATTGCAGTCTCTTCAGGAGGTTACAAGTGCTTCAAACCTCAGGTATTTTACAAAGCACTTTTTAAAACCTGAGCTGAAAGGGATGTCAACACTCAGTGAAAGTCACAGGCTTCCATGGCCTGGACTTGATTATGGGTTGTGCTTTCATAATCATCGTGTTTCGTATACCAACTAAGATGTCACTGAGAATTTTTTTTTTTTTTCTCATCGTTCTATCTTTCATGTTTATTTAGATATCCTATGGGTTTTCCTATATACCTTCCATTAGGGATGAGGGTCTTAAGTTAGTAGAACTTACTGCAACTGACTTCCAGTTAGCTGTGTTAGGACAGGAAAAAGAATGACCAGCTGCTGGATTCTTAAGATTATGTACGAAAACATTATTCGTTTTCCTGTGTGCAGTCATCCGATTCTAACTTTCTGAAGTAGGCATTCAGAAAAATCACAAAACCGCCTAAGTACTAGGCGGTCTCCCATGCAAGTACTGACCAGGCCCGGCCCTACTCAATTTCCCAGATCAGAGGAGATAGGGCACGTTCAGGGTTCTATGGCCTTAGACCGAGGCGACTGTCAGGTGCCCCAAGAGTTCCGCGTTGCTCCTCCCTTGCGTTCTGAACTGCCCTTCGGGCCTGGGGCCACAGCTCTCGAGCTGGCGCGCACTGCAGTTGAGCCGCATGACCCGCGACTGGACTCGGACCAACTAGTGCCGGCAGCTCGGGGGCCAGCGGAGGGCGCCACGGCCCCGCACACCGCCAGCACCGACCAGCACCCGTCTGGCCTGGCCGGGGCCTGGCGTGCCTGCGGGACCAAGGGTGGGGGGAGGAGGGGTGGGTAGAGCAGCAAGTACATCTCGGTGCCCCCTCACCCCCTGACCCCACCATCCCGTTCCCTGCTCAGGGTGACGTGGCTCCGGACGGGCGGGGCTTCGGCCCGGGTCCGCGGTCCGCGGAGCCTCCTGCAGGCTTAGAGGCAGCCCAGCCGGGTCCCCAGGCGCACATCTTGCCCGCTGCACAAACCCCCTGGAGCACATCAACCCCGCCTTTTCGCCCTACCGAGACCCGCCCTGCCCCCAATCTGCCGGCCCAGCACAAGTCTTTCCTGAGAGAGCAGAGAAGCAAAAGCCAGGCACACGGACATACACTCGCACGCACCCACGCCAAGTGAGACAGAAGCAGAAAGAGACGAGGGTTCAGAGAGAGACTCGAAGACAGCTTGTGGGCAGGGGGGGACTCGGGCAGGATGCCAGGCAGCTGCAGAGGCCACCCGGCCCTGAGCAGCCAAAGCGATGGGGGCGGGGGGAGGCCACTCAGCAGCCGCGAGCCTGGAGAGGCCCAGGGTAGGAGGACACCGGAGATTTCCAGGCTCTGCGCCCCACCCCCCTCCCCCCAACCCCCTGCACGCATGCCACGCCGGGGCGCTCTGACACTAGCTTCTCTGGAGTTTTGTCACTTGAATTTCTCTCTCTCTGCTCAACTGAGTGATGACAGTGTATTGAACAGCTAGGTCATTTCCAAATAAATTAAGCTTAGTTTTTCACAGGACACCCGGGCATGTATGGAGAGACCAGCACGGATGCATAGACACCAACCTTGGTAACTGGACAACCAATGGGAAATTACTGTCTGACTCAAGAGAGAGAAAAAACCCGAACAGATGGAATGAAATGAACAGAAACACAAGCTTTGCAACTCACACCATAATTCAATTACCAGAAAATAAACAACACTATAACCATTTTAGAAAAACAATAGACCTCTCCATGACCTTTGGTCGGGTGAGGAGTTCAAACACACAGCAAAAAAAAGCCAACTTTTCCAAGTCGTGAATATGTTAGTTCACACATTGACTTTTACATTGAAATGTGTAACAAATGAACTTAAAATCATTGACTCACTACATAAGCATGGAAGTATTTTAAACATAAAATATGTTCTATAGTATTCAGGAAGCACTTGGCACATCTGTACGTGTATCAGACCCAAAACTGGAACGTAGTGGAACAGTCAGGATAGTCTAAAAATGAATCCCTAACTAAAAGGAACACACAGGATTACTGTAGATAAAAAAGGTTAAAGAAGAGAAGCTAGAAATCAGGCAATAAATGTCTTAGGGGTTAGCTTAGAGTGACTAGCCTCTGCGTGACTCTTTAAATTTTTCATGTTTGCAGCTTCCAAATTTTCCATTTTGAGAATAATACTTTCGCCTCCAAACCAGAGTGACTTGGGGACACAAAGGTAGAAGTCGATAATTTTCTTTGCCTATGTCTGAATATTTACAGTCAGAGGTAGAAATGGAGGAGTCTGTCCCTTGTCTAGATGAGGTCAATCCCCAGGTGTGGGATGTCTCCAGCCCTGGTTTAGCCATAAATGTTCCACCAGTAAAGATTTCTCTGAGACCAAATGCTCCCTAGCCCTGGAAAAGACAATATCCCTTAAAACCAGTAGCTCTTGAGGGTCTTAAACAATTAGTTAACAAATACCGAGATACTGGAACTCGAATCAGCTATGAGTCCCCCTGGAACACCCCAATCTTGCCCGTTCAAAAACCAGATGGATCTTACCGATTCGTCCAGGATCTAAGAGCTGTTAATGAAGCTGTGGTTCCCATCCACCCCATAGTCCCAAACCCATATACCCTCCTATCCCAAGTCCCAGGAAATGCCAAGTACTTCTCAGTCTTGTACCTTCAAGGTGCCTTCTTTTGCATGCCTCTCCATCCTGAATCCCAAAAACTCTTTGCTTTTGAGTGGCGGGACTTGGAAACAAGAGAGACCATACAACTCTCGACTGGACTCGACTACCCCAAGGGTTTAGGGACAGCCCTCATATCTTCGGGACTTCCTCGGGGAGAGAACTAAGGGAATTAACTTTAACAAACAGTAGTCTAATACAGTATGTGGATGACTTGCTCATAGCTAGGCCAGATTTTACCAGCTCTCAAATGGACATTTTTTAAAACGCTAAATTTCCTGTATGAAAAGGGTTATCGAGTATCCCCCAAGTAGGCTCAGATTAGCTTAACCCAAGTAAAATACCTTGGATTTATAATTACGGAGAGAAAAAGAATGCCTGACCCCGAGGGGAGATCCCTCATCTTAAATACCCCGTACCCCCAAACAAAAAAACAGCTTAGGGGATTTTTAGGAAGGACCGGGTTTTGCAGGATCTGGGTTCCTAATTATGGCAATCTGGCCAGACCCCTATATGATAATTTAAGGGGGAAAGACGAAGAGCCATTCGACTGGCATGAGACCTGCAAGGTGGCCTTTAATGCCCTAAAAAGAGTCCATCACTACAGCCCCAGCTTTAGGCCTCCCCAACCTGGAGAAGCATTTTAGACTCTATGTTTATGGAAGGACAGGAACTGCACTTGGGGTGTTAGAGCAGATTATGGGGCCCGTATAACAACCTGTGACTTATCTCTCAAAATAACTAGATGAGGTGGCCAGAGGGTGGCCCACTTGCCTCCGGGCCGTAGCAGCCACCGCTCTTATGGTTAAGGAGGCATCTAAGCTGACCCTGGGTCAGCCCACCACAGTGTATACGCCTCACCGGGTGCAAGCAGTCTTGGAAACGAAAGGGGACAGGTGGATGACAAGGGGAAGGATCACCCAATACCAAGCCCTCCTCCTTGACACTCCAGAAGTAAAGTTGAGGGTCTGCCAGACTTTAAATCCAGCAACCTTACTGCCAGATCCCCCTACCTCCCCTCTGGATCACCAATGCATACAAATCACAGACGAGTTATACGCTTCTCGCCGGGACCTATCAGAGACACCTTTATCTGACCCAGAGGAAAACTGGCACACAGATGGCAGCAGTTTTGTAGAAAAGGGAGAGAGGAAAGCAGGATATGCTGTAGTGAGCCTGGAAGAACCTAAGGAAAGTGGGTCTCTTCCCCCAGACACCTCAGCCCAGAAAGCTGAACTTTTTGCCCTGACAAGAGCTTTGGAGTTAGAGAAGGAAAGAGGATTAATGTGTGTATGGACTCTAAGTATGCTTTCCTCATTCTGCATGCCCATGCAGCAATTTGGAAAGAAAGAGGGATGCTCAGTGCCCGAAGCTCTGCTATTAAACACAAAGAGCTCATTCTCAGGCTCCTGGAGGCAGTCAAACTTCCTGCAAAATTAGCTGTCATCCACTGCAAGAGTCACCAAAAGGGGCAAGAAAAAGAGTCTCAGGGAAATAGGAAAGCTGATCAAGAGGCAGGACGAGCTGCCGGGGAAGCTACCTCTGCCACTGCTATCTGCCCCCTTTTCCCCAAGGAAACCCTGACTCCAGATTTTACCCCAGGGTGACATTCCCGATATGCTGAGCGGGGCTGGGAGATTGGGTCACATGGGTGGTTTCAGCCTGATCAGGCCCAAATAATACTCCCTGATTCTCAGGTTTAAAACATTACTAGCTCCTTACATAAGAGCGCCCATTTTGGAAAAGATAATCTAGAAATCTTGCTTAAGCCTATTCTCTCCCATCCCCAGTTAGCTAAGGTTGTTAAACAAGTCACACAAAATTGTGACACCTGTCTAAAAAATAACCCAAAAACCAGACCTCCTCTAATTACACCTGTCCAACATCGGGGATCATACCCAGGAGCGGACTGGCAAGTAGAATTTACAGCCATGCTCAAGACCCAAGGGTTTTCTTACTTGCTAGTCTTTATTGACACATTCACAGGATGGATCGAAGCGTTCCCTACTGAGACTGAGAGAGCTACAGAAGTCTGTAAAGCTCTGCTGAAGGAGATAGTGCCTAGGTTTGGGCTGCCTCGGTCACTTCAGAGTGACAACGGGCCCTCACATACAGCCACGATACCCCAGAACCTAGCCGCATGCTTAGGCATAAAATACCAGCTCCGCTCATCCTGGAGGCCTCAAGCTTCAGGAAAGGTAGAGAGAGCCAACCAGACTCTTAAAAGGGCTCTGGCTAAGCTATGTCAGAAACACATAATAAGTGGACACATATGCTGCCCATAGCTCTCATGAGGCTACGGACATCCCCCAAACGGCCACTATTGTTAAGTCCTTATGAAATGATGTATGGACGACCATTCTTAACTTCTGATTTGTTTTTTGACGAGGATGCCAATACACTCTTAAAACATATAATTGACCTGGGAAGGTTTCCGCAAGAACTCCAACGGTATGGAGAACAAACCACAGGAAGACTTGAAAAATCCCCAGGTAAAGCCAGGGGATCAAGTATCAGTAAAGACCTGGCAAGAAAAAGGGAGTCCAAACCAGCTGTCCGAGAAATGGACAGGGCCATATCAGGTTGATCTAGTGACTTCAACTGCTGTAAAAGTGAAGGGTCTATCTGCCTGGGTCCACAATTCTAGAATAAAACCCTATGGCCTACAGGAGGGGGAGACAGAAACTGAGACTCCAAAGCCAGAGGACAGCTATTCCTGTGAACCTGTTGAAGATCTCAGGCTCTTGTTCAAGCAGAACCCCATCAATCCTGCCTCAGATGAGTAAAATGCATCATATGATGTTCTTCCTCTTTCTAATCATATCTCCCTGTATGGCTATTGATCTCTCCCTAAACGAGGCATGTTCACTTGCAAACCACACTGCATCTCAACTGAACCTAAGCAGCCCGGGCTGCATCTGCATTAATGACAAAGGTTGGGGGTATGTCCAACCCATCCCAGGGTATCACTATCAAAGGCCCACCCTTCCAGCCGAGCTATGGGCTGTTACTCAGGGCCTCCATGTGGTCGTAATATGGCCTTTTGGGGAAAGGGGGAAAAAAAACTTCATGTCTTGGTACCAGCAACAACTGTCTCTATTTACCCCCTGGATGACATCTGCAATCCCACCTGAGCCCTTATTTTCTCACATGACTAAAATCACCCAAGTGACCTTCCCTATCCCTCTAAAATGCCACTCCGTAACAGGGGTGTCAGTGAGAAATCTAGACGACTCACAATGTGGGGTGACCGTCACTGTTGAAACTGATGGGAAAAACCGGGACAGGCCCTGCAGCTGGGAGACCAGCCGACGCCACCCCCGGCCAGCACGCGCCTGGCCCGGCCCGGGGCGCTTCCCGGACCCCGAGCGGCCTGGCGAGGCTGCGGGACCTCTGGCGGGGGTTGGGGAGGGGGGTGGCTTGAGCGGGGAGGACGTCTCGGTGCCCCCACACCCCCCGCCCCCCACCATCCCGTTCGCTGCTCAGGGTCACGTGGCTCCAGACGAGCGGGGCGTCGGCCCGGGGCCGCGGCCCCGGAGCCTCCTGCGGGCTTAGGGGCAGCCCAGCCAGGGCCCCAGGCGCCCATCCTGCCGGCTGTGCAAACCCCCTGGAGTGCCTCAGCCCCGCCCTTTCCCCAAACCGAGGCCCGCCCTGCCCCCACGCCACGGGCCCAGCACAGGACCTTCCTGAGAGAGCGGACGAGCGACAGCCAGGCACACGGACAGGCACTCGCACGCACCCACGCCAGGTGAGACAGAGGCAGAAAGAGTCCAGGGTTCAGAGAGAGACTGGAAGACAGCGTGTGGGCAGGGGGGGCCTCGGGCAGGATGCCGGGCAGCTGCAGATAACACCCGGCCCTGAGCAGCCAAAGCGATGGGGGCGGGGGGAGGCCAGTGAGCAGCGGCGGGCCTGGAGAGGCCCAGGGTGGGAGGACACCTGAGATCTCCGCGCTCCGCGCCCCGCCCCCCTCCCCCCAACCCCCTGCACGCATGCCACGCCAGGGCGCTCTGACACTAGCTTCTCTGGAGTTTTGTCACTTGAATTTCTCTCCCTCTGCTCAAATGAGTGATGGCAGTGTATTGAACAGCTAGGTCATTTCCAAATAAATTAAGCTTAGTGTTTCACAGGACACCCGGACATGTATGGAGAGACCAGCACGGATGCATAGACACCAACCTTGGTAACTGGACAACCAATGGGAAATTACTGTCTGACTCAGGAGAGAGAAAGAAACCTGAACAGATGGAATGAAACGAACAGAAACACAGGCTTTGCAACTCACACCCTAATTCAATTACCAGAAAATAACAACACTATAACCATTTTAGAAAAACAATAGACCTCTCCATGACCTTTGGTTGGGTGAGGAGTTCAAACACACAGCAAAAAAAGCCAACTTTTCCAAGTCGTGAATATGTTAGTTCACACACTGATTTTTATATTGAAATGTGTAACAAATAAACTTAAAATCATTGACTAACTACATAAGCATGGAAGTATTTTAAATATAAAATATGTTCTATAGTATTCAGGAAGCACTTGGCACATCTCTAAGTGTAACAGACCCAAAACTGGAACGTAGTGGAAAAGTCAGGATAGTCTAAAAATGAATCCCTAACTAAAAGGAACACACAGGATTACTGTAGATAAAAAAGGTTAAAGAAGAGAAGCTAGAAATCAGTCAATAAATGTCTTAGGGGTTAGCTTAGAGTGACTAGCCTCTGTGTGACACTTTAAATTTTTCATGTTTGCAGCTTCCAAATTTTCCATTTTGAGAATAATACTTTCGCCTCCAAACCAGAGTGACTTGGGGACACAAAGGTAGAAGTCGATAATTTTCTTTGCCTATGTCTGAATATTTACAGTCAGAGGTAGAAAAGGAGGAGTCTGTCCCTTTTCTAGATGATGTCAATCCCCAGGTGTGGGATGTCTCCAACCCTGGTTTAGCCATAAATGTTCCACCAGTAAAGATTTCTCTGAGACCAAATGCTCCCTAGCCCTGGAAAAGACAATATCCCTTAAAACCAGTAGCTCTTGAGGGTCTTAAACCATTAGTTAACACATACCGAGATACTGGAACTCGAATCAGCTATGAGTCCCCCTGCAACACCCCAATCTTGCCCGTTCAAAAACCAGATGGATCTTACCGATTCGTCCAGGATCTAAGAGCTGTTAATGAAGCTGTGGTTCCCATCCACCCCATAGTCCCAAACCCATATACCCTCCTATCCCAAGTCCCAGGAAATGCCAAGTACTTCTCAGTCTTGGACCTTCAAGGTGCTTTCTTTTGCATTCCTCTCCATCCTGAATCCCAAAACTCTTTGCTTTTGAGTGGCGGGACTTGGAAACAAGAGAGACCATACAACTCTCGACTGGACTCGACTACCCCAAGGGTTTAGGGACAGCCCTCATATCTTCGGGACTTCCTCGGGGAGAGAACTAAGGGAATTAACTTTAACAAACAGTAGTCTAATACAGTATGTGGATGACTTGCTCATAGCTAGGCCAGATTTTACCAGTTCTCAAATGGACACTATTTAAAACGCTAACTTTCCTGTATGAAAAGGGTTATCGAGTATCCCCCAAGTAGGCTCAGATTAGCTTAACCCAAGTAAAATACCTTGGATTTATAATTACGGAGAGAAAAAGAATGCCTGACCCCGAGGGGAGATCCCTCATCTTAAATACCCCGTACCCCCAAACAAAACAACAGCTTAGGGGATTTTTAGGAAGGACCGGGTTTTGCAGGATCTGGGTTCCTAATTATGGCAATCTGGCCAGACCCCTATATGAAAATTTAAGGGGGAAAGAGGAAGAGCCACTCGACTGGCATTAGACCTGCAAGGTGGCCTTTAATGTCCTAAAAGAGTCCATCACTACAGCCCCAGCTTTAGGCCTCCCCAACCTGGAGAAGCCTTTTAGACTCTATGTTTCTGGAAGGACAGGAACTGCTCTTGGGATGTTAGAGCAGATGATGGGGCCCGTATTACAACCTGTGGCTTATCTCTCAAAATAACTAGATGAGGTGGCCAGAGGGTGGCCCACTTGCCTCCGGGCAGTAGCAGCCACTGCTCTTATGGTTAAGGAGGCATCTAAGCTGACCCTGGCTCAGCCCACCACAGTGTATATGCCTCACCGGGTGCAAGCAGTCTTGGAAACGAAAGTGGACAGGTGGATGACAGGGGGAAGGATCACCCAATACCAAGCCCTCCTCCTTGACACTCCAGAAATAAAGTTGAGGGTCTGCCAGACTTTCAATCCAGCAACCTTACTGCCAGATCCCCCACTTTCCCTCTGGATCACCAATGCATACAAATCACAGACGAGTTATACTCTTCTCACCGGGACCTATCAGAGACACCTTTATCTGACCCAGAGCAAAACTGGTACACATATTGCAGCAGTTTTGTAGAAAAGGGAGAGAGGAAAGCAGGATATGGTGTAGCGAGCCTGGAAGAAACTAAGGAAAGTGGGTCTCTTCTCCCAGACACCTCAGCCCAGAAAACTGAACTTTTTCCCTGACAAGAGCTTTGGAGTTAGGCGAAGGAAAGAAGATTAATGTGTATATGGACTCTAAGTATGCTTTCCTCATTCTGCATGCCCATTCAGCAATTTGGAAAGAAAGAGAGATGCTCAGTGCCCGAAGGTCTCCTATTGAACACAAAGAGCTCATTCTCAGGCTCCTGGAGGCAGTCAAACTTCCTGCAAAATTAGCTGTCATCCACTGCAAGAGTCACCAAAAGGGGCAAGAAAAAGAGGCTCAGGGAAATAGGAAAGCTGATCAAGAGGCAGGACGAGCTGCCGGGGAAGCTACCTCTGCCACTGCTATCTGCCCCCTTTTCCCCAAGGAAACCCTGACTCCAGATTTTACCCCAGGGGGACATTCCCGATATGCTGAGCGGGGCTGGGAGATTGGGTCACATGGGTGGTTTCAGCCTGATCAGGCCCAAATAATACTCCCTGATTCTCAGGTTTAAAACATTACTAGCTCCTTACATAAGAGCGCCCATTTTGGAAAAGATAATCTAGAAATCTTGCTTAAGCCTATTCTCTCCCATCCCCAGTTAGCTAAGGTTGTTAAACAAGTCACACAAAATTGTGACACCTGTCTAAAAAATAACCCAAAAACCAGACCTCCTCTAATTACACCTGTCCAACATCGGGGATCATACCCAGGAGCGGACTGGCAAGTAGAATTTACAGCCATGCTCAAGACCCAAGGGTTTTCTTACTTGCTAGTCTTTATTGACACATTCACAGGATGGATCGAAGCGTTCCCTACTGAGACTGAGAGAGCTACAGAAGTCTGTAAAGCTCTGCTGAAGGAGATAGTGCCTAGGTTTGGGCTGCCTCGGTCACTTCAGAGTGACAACGGGCCCTCACATACAGCCACGATACCCCAGAACCTAGCCGCATGCTTAGGCATAAAATACCAGCTCCGCTCATCCTGGAGGCCTCAAGCTTCAGGAAAGGTAGAGAGAGCCAACCAGACTCTTAAAAGGGCTCTGGCTAAGCTATGTCAGAAACACATAATAAGTGGACACATATGCTGCCCATAGCTCTCATGAGGCTACGGACATCCCCCAAACGGCCACTATTGTTAAGTCCTTATGAAATGATGTATGGACGACCATTCTTAACTTCTGATTTGTTTTTTGACGAGGATGCCAATACACTCTTAAAACATATAATTGACCTGGGAAGGTTTCCGCAAGAACTCCAACGGTATGGAGAACAAACCACAGGAAGACTTGAAAAATCCCCAGGTAAAGCCAGGGGATCAAGTATCAGTAAAGACCTGGCAAGAAAAAGGGAGTCCAAACCAGCTGTCCGAGAAATGGACAGGGCCATATCAGGTTGTTCTAGTGACTTCAACTGCTGTAAAAGTGAAGGGTCTATCTGCCTGGGTCCACAATTCTAGAATAAAACCCTATGGCCTACAGGAGGGGGAGACAGAAACTGAGACTCCAAAGCCAGAGGACAGCTATTCCTGTGAACCTGTTGAAGATCTCAGGCTCTTGTTCAAGCAGAACCCCATCAATCCTGCCTCAGATGAGTAAAATGCATCATATGATGTTCTTCCTCTTTCTAATCATATCTCCCTGTATGGCTATTGATCTCTCCCTAAACGAGGCATGTTCACTTGCAAACCACACTGCATCTCAACTGAACCTAAGCAGCCCGGGCTGCATCTGCATTAATGACAAAGGTTGGGGGTATGTCCAACCCATCCCAGGGTATCACTATCAAAGGCCCACCCTTCCAGCCGAGCTATGGGCTGTTACTCAGGGCCTCCATGTGGTCGTAATATGGCCTTTTGGGGAAAGGGGGAAAAAAAACTTCATGTCTTGGTACCAGCAACAACTGTCTCTATTTACCCCCTGGATGACATCTGCAATCCCACCTGAGCCCTTATTTTCTCACATGACTAAAATCACCCAAGTGACCTTCCCTATCCCTCTAAAATGCCACTCCGTAACAGGGGTGTCAGTGAGAAATCTAGACGACTCACAATGTGGGGTGACCGTCACTGTTGAAACTGATGGGAAAAACCGGGACAGGCCCTGCAGCTGGGAGACCAGCCGACGCCACCCCCGGCCAGCACGCGCCTGGCCCGGCCCGGGGCGCTTCCCGGACCCCGAGCGGCCTGGCGAGGCTGCGGGACCTCTGGCGGGGGTTGGGGAGGGGGGTGGCTTGAGCGGGGAGGACGTCTCGGTGCCCCCACACCCCCCGCCCCCCACCATCCCGTTCGATGCTCAGGGTCACGTGGCTCCAGACGAGCGGGGCGTCGGCCCGGGGCCGCGGCCCCGGAGCCTCCTGCGGGCTTAGGGGCAGCCCAGCCAGGGCCCCAGGCGCCCATCCTGCCGGCTGTGCAAACCCCCTGGAGTGCCTCAGCCCCGCCCTTTCCCCAAACCGAGGCCCGCCCTGCCCCCACGCCACGGGCCCAGCACAGGACCTTCCTGAGAGAGCGGACGAGCGACAGCCAGGCACACGGACAGGCACTCGCACGCACCCACGCCAGGTGAGACAGAGGCAGAAAGAGTCCAGGGTTCAGAGAGAGACTGGAAGACAGCGTGTGGGCAGGGGGGGCCTCGGGCAGGATGCCGGGCAGCTGCAGATAACACCCGGCCCTGAGCAGCCAAAGCGATGGGGGCGGGGGGAGGCCAGTGAGCAGCGGCGGGCCTGGAGAGGCCCAGGGTGGGAGGACACCTGAGATCTCCGCGCTCCGCGCCCCGCCCCCCTCCCCCCAACCCCCTGCACGCATGCCACGCCAGGGCGCTCTGACACTAGCTTCTCTGGAGTTTTGTCACTTGAATTTCTCTCCCTCTGCTCAAATGAGTGATGGCAGTGTATTGAACAGCTAGGTCATTTCCAAATAAATTAAGCTTAGTGTTTCACAGGACACCCGGACATGTATGGAGAGACCAGCACGGATGCATAGACACCAACCTTGGTAACTGGACAACCAATGGGAAATTACTGTCTGACTCAGGAGAGAGAAAGAAACCTGAACAGATGGAATGAAACGAACAGAAACACAGGCTTTGCAACTCACACCCTAATTCAATTACCAGAAAATAACAACACTATAACCATTTTAGAAAAACAATAGACCTCTCCATGACCTTTGGTTGGGTGAGGAGTTCAAACACACAGCAAAAAAAGCCAACTTTTCCAAGTCGTGAATATGTTAGTTCACACACTGATTTTTATATTGAAATGTGTAACAAATAAACTTAAAATCATTGACTAACTACATAAGCATGGAAGTATTTTAAATATAAAATATGTTCTATAGTATTCAGGAAGCACTTGGCACATCTCTAAGTGTAACAGACCCAAAACTGGAACGTAGTGGAAGAGTCAGGATAGTCTAAAAATGAATCCCTAACTAAAAGGAACACACAGGATTACTGTAGATAAAAAAAGGTTAAAGAAGAGAAGCTAGAAATCAGTCAATAAATGTCTTAGGGGTTAGCTTAGAGTGACTAGCCTCTGCGTGACACTTTAAATTTTTCATGTTTGCAGCTTCCAAATTTTCCATTTTGAGAATAATACTTTCGCCTCCAAACCAGAGTGACTTGGGGACACAAAGGTAGAAGTCGATAATTTTCTTTGCCTATGTCTGAATATTTACAGTCAGAGGTAGAAAAGGAGGAGTCTGTCCCTTTTCTAGATGATGTCAATCCCCAGGTGTGGGATGTCTCCAACCCTGGTTTAGCCATAAATGTTCCACCAGTAAAGATTTCTCTGAGACCAAATGCTCCCTAGCCCTGGAAAAGACAATATCCCTTAAAACCAGTAGCTCTTGAGGGTCTTAAACCATTAGTTAACACATACCGAGATACTGGAACTCGAATCAGCTATGAGTCCCCCTGCAACACCCCAATCTTGCCCGTTCAAAAACCAGATGGATCTTACCGATTCGTCCAGGATCTAAGAGCTGTTAATGAAGCTGTGGTTCCCATCCACCCCATAGTCCCAAACCCATATACCCTCCTATCCCAAGTCCCAGGAAATGCCAAGTACTTCTCAGTCTTGGACCTTCAAGGTGCTTTCTTTTGCATTCCTCTCCATCCTGAATCCCAAAACTCTTTGCTTTTGAGTGGCGGGACTTGGAAACAAGAGAGACCATACAACTCTCGACTGGACTCGACTACCCCAAGGGTTTAGGGACAGCCCTCATATCTTCGGGACTTCCTCGGGGAGAGAACTAAGGGAATTAACTTTAACAAACAGTAGTCTAATACAGTATGTGGATGACTTGCTCATAGCTAGGCCAGATTTTACCAGTTCTCAAATGGACACTATTTAAAACGCTAACTTTCCTGTATGAAAAGGGTTATCGAGTATCCCCCAAGTAGGCTCAGATTAGCTTAACCCAAGTAAAATACCTTGGATTTATAATTACGGAGAGAAAAAGAATGCCTGACCCCGAGGGGAGATCCCTCATCTTAAATACCCCGTACCCCCAAACAAAACAACAGCTTAGGGGATTTTTAGGAAGGACCGGGTTTTGCAGGATATGGGTTCCTAATTATGGCAATATGGCCAGACCCCTATATGAAAATTTAAGGGGGAAAGAGGAAGAGCCACTCGACTGGCATTAGACCTGCAAGGTGGCCTTTAATGTCCTAAAAGAGTCCATCACTACAGCCCCAGCTTTAGGCCTCCCCAACCTGGAGAAGCCTTTTAGACTCTATGTTTCTGGAAGGACAGGAACTGCTCTTGGGATGTTAGAGCAGATGATGGGGCCCGTATTACAACCTGTGGCTTATCTCTCAAAATAACTAGATGAGGTGGCCAGAGGGTGGCCCACTTGCCTCCGGGCAGTAGCAGCCACTGCTCTTATGGTTAAGGAGGCATCTCAGCTGACCCTGGGTCAGCCCACCACAGTGTATACGCCTCACCGGGTGCAAGCAGTCTTGGAAACGAAAGTGGACAGGTGGATGACAGGGGGAAGGATCACCCAATACCAAGCCCTCCTCCTTGACACTCCAGAAATAAAGTTGAGGGTCTGCCAGACTTTCAATCCAGCAACCTTACTGCCAGATCCCCCACTTTCCCTCTGGATCACCAATGCATACAAATCACAGACGAGTTATACTCTTCTCACCGGGACCTATCAGAGACACCTTTATCTGACCCAGAGCAAAACTGGTACACATATTGCAGCAGTTTTGTAGAAAAGGGAGAGAGGAAAGCAGGATATGGTGTAGCGAGCCTGGAAGAAACTAAGGAAAGTGGGTCTCTTCTCCCAGACACCTCAGCCCAGAAAACTGAACTTTTTCCCTGACAAGAGCTTTGGAGTTAGGCGAAGTAAAGAAGATTAATGTGTATATGGACTCTAAGTATGCTTTCCTCATTCTGCATGCCCATTCAGCAATTTGGAAAGAAAGAGAGATGCTCAGTGCCCGAAGGTCTCCTATTGAACACAAAGAGCTCATTCTCAGGCTCCTGGAGGCAGTCAAACTTCCTGCAAAATTAGCTGTCATCCACTGCAAGAGTCACCAAAAGGGGCAAGAAAAAGAGGCTCAGGGAAATAGGAAAGCTGATCAAGAGGCAGGACGAGCTGCCGGGGAAGCTACCTCTGCCACTGCTATCTGCCCCCTTTTCCCCAAGGAAACCCTGACTCCAGATTTTACCCCAGGGGGACATTCCCGATATGCTGAGCAGAGCTGGGAGATTGGGTCACATGGGTGGTTTCAGCCTGATCAGGCCCAAATAATACTCCCTGATTCTCAGGTTTAAAAAATTACTAACACCTTACATAAGAGCACCCATTTTGGAAGAGATAATCTAGAAATCTTGCTTAAGTCTATTCTCTACCATCCCCAGTTACTAAGGTTGTTAAACAGGTCACACAAAATTGTGACACCTGTCTAAAAAATAACCCAAAAACCAGACCTCCTCTAATTACACCTGTCCAACATCGGGGATCATACCCAGGAGCGGACTGGCAAGTAGAATGTACAGCCATGCCAAAGACCCAATGGTTTTCTTATTTGCTAGTCTTTATTGACACATTCACAGGATGGATCAAAGCGTACCCTACTGAGACAGAGAGAGCTACAGAAGTCTGTAAAGCTCAGCTGAAGGAGATAGTGCCTAGGTGTGTGCTGCCTCGGTCACTTCAGAGTAACAATGCGCCCTCATTTACAGCAACGATATCCCAGAACCTAGCCGCATGCTTAGGCATAAAATACCGGCTCCGCTCATCCTGGAGGCCTCAAGCTTCAGGAAATGTAGAGAGAGCCAACCAGACTCTTAAAAGGGCTCTGGCTAAGCTATGTCAAGAAACACATAATAAGTGGACACATAGGCTACCCATAGCCCTCATGAGGGTACGGACATCCCCCAAACGGCCACTATTGTTAAGTCCTTATGAAATGATGTATGGACGACCATTCTTAACTTCTGATTTGTTTCTTGACGAGGATGCCAATACACTCTTAAAACATATAATTGACCTGGGAAGGTTTCAGCAAGAACTCCAACGGTATGGAGAACAAACGACAGGAAGACTTGAAAAATCCCCAGGTAAAGCCAGGGGATCAAGTATCAGTAAAGACCTGGCAAGAAAAAGGGAGTCCAAACCAGCTGTCCGAGAAATGGACAGGGCCATATCAGGTTGCTCTAGTGACTTCAACTGCTGTAAAAGTGAAGGGTCTATCTGCCTGGGTCCACAATTCTAGAATAAAACCCTATGGCCTACAGGAGGGGGAGACAGAAACTGAGACTCCAAAGCCAGAGGACAGCTATTCCTGTGAACCTGTTGAAGATCTCAGGCTCTTGTTCAAGCAGAACCCCATCAATCCTGCCTCAGATAAGTAAAATGCATCATATGATGTTCTTCCTCTTTCTAATCATATCTCCCTGTATGGCTATTGATCTCTCCCTAAACGAGGCATGTTCACTTGCAAACCACACTGCTTCTCAACTCAACCTAACCAGCCCGTGCTGGATTTGCATTAATAGCAAAGGTTGGGGGTATGGCTTCTTCCCTCAAGCCTCATGAATCAGTCTCTGCTACCATCAAACTCTTCTGCAGCTTCCTCACCTCTCTCAGCCTTCAGAGAACTGAAGAGACTTACGAGAGTTTTAAGGCTTCCCTTGTAGCTCAGTCGGTAAATCTGCCCTCAATGCGCGAGACCCGGGTTCAATCCCTGTGTCATGAAGATCCACTGGAGAAGGAAATGCCAACCACTCCCAGTACTCTTGTCCGGAGAATCCCACAGACATAGGAGCCTGGCAGGCCACTGTCCATGGGGTTGCAGAGAGTCAGATGCGACTTAATGACTAAATCATCATCAGGGTTTGCTCAAGATTTGGCTTTGGCTTAAGGGTCATTCAAACTTTTTCCGCATCATCAATAAGGTTGTTTCACTTTCTTATTATTCCTGTGTTCACGAAATAGCCCTTTTACTTTCAAGAACTTTTCTTTTGCACTCACAACTTGACTAACCAGCACAGAGTTCTAGTTGTCAGCCTATCTTGGCTGTCAACACACTTTCCTCACTAAGCTCATAATCATTTCTAGCTTTTGGTTTCAAGTAAGAGATACGCAACTCTTCCTTTCACTTGAACACCTGGTGCCTCAGATGGTAAAGAATCTGACCCAATGCAGTAGGCTGGGGTTTGATCCCTTGGTCAGGAGGATCCCCCAGAGAGGGAAATGGCAACCCACTCCAGTATTCTTACCTGCAGAACTCCATGGACAGAGAAGCCTGGCGAGCTACAATCCAGGGGTCACAAAGAGTTGGATACAACTGAGTGACAAACACACATACACTCAGAGGCCACTGCAGGGTTATTAACTGCCCTAATTTCAATACTGCTGAGTCTCAGGGAATAGGGAGACCTGAGGAGAAGGAGAGAGATAGGGAATGGCTGGCTGGTGGGGCAGTCAGAACACACATATTTTACTAAGATCACTGCACTATCTCCTGTGGGCACAGTTCATGGTTACAATTAATTACAAACTCCGAAACAATGACAACAGTATTATCAAAAGTCACCGATCACAGCTCACTCTAAGAAATAACAATGAAAAAGTGTGAAATACTGCGAGAATCACCAAACTGACACAGAGACCCAGAGTGTGCAAATGCTACTGGAAAGATGACGGACACCCTCAGTGCAGGGCTGCCGCAGAACTTCAGTTTCCAAAAACTGAATTTGCAGGTACAATAAAACACGGTCTACTTGTATGCTAAAGTATCGACAATGGGCATTTTGTCAAACAGTTTAAGAAAAGAGAAGTTCTTTGTACTGCAATTGTAATTTTTCTCCAAGTCTGAGATTGTTTCAAAACAAAAGTAAACAAAAATACAAACAGAGACACACAAACATACATATATACAGGGAGTCTTCACTTTTGCAACTAGTGTTAACTGAAATTTGCGTACATCAGAATCCTGACTTCATAAGTGCACAACTCCAGAACAGGCATGGCAGTTTGCTACAGTGTGGAAATTGAGAGATTTTTAAAAATATAAAAAATTTTAACAAGATTTTGTACACTTAATTTCTACACTGAAGTATTTTCTACCTAATTTTATACAGAAATGTCACACACATAAAACTGTTAATAAAATCAGAGGTTTCAAAAACAAAGAAAAATGTTCTATTTCTTAAACTAGAGTAATGTTTTATTATTATTCTTCAGAATTTAGTTAAAAAGTAGTCTTTTCAAACCATTCAAAATTTTATAAATGACAATTAAAATTAACCTTAAAACCTTGCACTGGCTCTGGAAAAGACACTTCCATTTGGGAATGATATCTCTGTCCAAAGATTCCTTTTCCCTTTTAACTACTATTTCCATCATTAATGGCAAGATCATACAATTCTTCCTTCAGTGTTTGGAAGAAATGATCATGAAGATACTAAATGAAAACTGCAAGGTCCAAATCAGAGTATGTTGTGTCTATAAAAGGAGAAGCCAAAAGAATATATATATAATCATTTGTGAAGACACAGAAGTTATCCAAAAGAATACATTTAGAAACTAAGGAAGGGACGTGGATGGCTGGCAGACAGAGACTGGACGGACACTTTTACTGTTATCCTTCTGTTCTTCTACACTGTCCTGTGGGACTTTCCTAGTGGTCCAGTGGTCCAGAATATGCCACCCAGTAGGGGATACAGGTTCAATCCCTGGTCTGGGGAGGTTCCACAGGGCAGCTAAGCCTGTGTGCCAGAACTAACGAAGCCCTCGAGCCCATGCTCTGCAACAAGAGGAGCCGCCGCAGAGAGGGGCCCGCGTCCCACAGCTGAAGAGCAGCCCCAGATAGTAATCCCCACTTGCTGCAACTGGAGAAAGCCTGTACATGGTGAAGACCTCATACTGCCGTATATACATAAGTAAATTCTTAAATGTGTTAAGTAGGTAAGTAAATAAATTATACTTTGTGAAGAAAATCTGCTCAGAAAAAAAAAGGTCCGATTTAAAAAAAAAAAAAAAAAACACTTCAGACTAAGCAGATAGAACAAACTAAGCAAACTCACGCCATTGACTAGTAACTTTTTCAAATGAAATAATAATAAAAAATCAATTTTTACACTAAGGCTGTCAAAAACTACATATATTTCAAATAATTTCATGTGATAAGGCCAACTTAAAGGCAAATTTTATCAAAAATAGAACTGGAATCTTCATTTAACTTCAAAAGCTAAGAAAGAAACTTTCAGATTTTTCCTAATTTATGTCTTAACATTTCAAAGACAGCATCCTTGAAGTTTAATACATGTTCTTGCCAATGTACACTCAGAAATATAACCAATCACATTTTCACGACATCTGTGTCTTTACACAGATGACGTGATTCAGAAAAATTAAAATTGTCAGAGAGAGATTATTGGAGTTGTTCAAGTTATCAAACTAGACACTTAACAAGTCTCTGTCTGGAATCTGGGGCCCCCTGATCAATCCCCATACCACGCTTTCCCCAATCCATGCATGGGGTAGTTTAAAAACATCAGAAACAAGCTTACAGAACACTTACTGACACTAAACCCAACCCTTCAAATCCAGCAGTGTGCAAGGCTTCACTCTCTGCATGTACTATGGATTAAGATAAAATGCCAGATATTAAATATGCAGGTTGGTTACCCAACTCCTTAGTTTTCATTGTTTCTAATCCACTATTTTTTGAAAGCCAATATATGAACATAGTTAGGCACTAGGTGATACCGAGAAGAAAGTGTCCCTGGCATGACCCAAGTATTGTGATCACAGTCAAACAAAACCATGAGAGAAATGTGTTAAATGTCTACAAAAGGTGTAGCCCTAAGATACAGGAAGAATGTAAAGAGTATTCTGGAAAAGAATGAAAGAAGTCGTCAATAGATCAGCTGAATAAAATCAATTGGTACAGCAATAAAACAGATTCAGGTTCTAGAGACGACCCTGTTGAGAACACTTACAAAGGTTATCTTTTGTTTGGAAAGGCTATGGCCGAGCAATTACGAGTTACAAGGAAAGAAGTTCCCAAGGACTTCAGTGCCCCAACCAAAACCTTATGAATCATTAAAAAAAAAAAAAAAATGCTAGCACAGAACACAACCTCGGAATGTGCAAGAAAGGTTCCAACCAACATTATTTGGAATGACACAACTACAATTCTACTGGGCAAGTACCTTTCAATGCAAGGAAAGAAACTGAAGAAATAAATAAAAGAAATTAACTAATATATAAATATCTTACAGACTCAAATCCTTAGTACCAGTATTTATGATGCTTTACATATTTATATATTTGTAACGTAAAACAATTCTGACTATTAGCATAAAATATCAGCCCTATAATTTCAATTTAAAACAGAATTAACAGCTAACCTAGACTTGTAATTTTAATTTGAATTTCACTATAAATAGTACTGAAACTTAAGATATTAATATGTACCGTGCTTGTAAGTTTATTAAATGTTTTAAGATTTACCATAACATTTGTGAAGGTTTGTCTGAAAACTGAACTACTTCCCAAATAGTGAATATATTAAGTTATTTAAACAGTTTTTTAAAGTTTTAAATATGTATGTAAAAGGGATGCAATATAGTTTAAGTCTCCTTTTAAAATGATTCCCTAAACTTACTATATGTATCTAAAAAGATTTGTTAAGTTGAACTTTAAAATTTAAGGGAAATTTGGGGTTTAAAATGTAACTTTGATAAACTACATACTAATTCTTTAAAACCAAAGGAGCTTCCAAATAATTATTTCTGTTTAGAAAAACCCACCTTCAAGAATACAAAATCCTACTTAACTCTTATTAATCCTTCAGTATCTACGTAAAATTCTTCCTTTTCCATGAAGTCTTTCCTCTTTTTCCTTTTACCCTATACTAGGCAAAAAGAAAATAAATGTGTCTCTATCATTCAAACTGCTAATTTATTCTATTCTAGTGGCATAACTTTATGAAAACTCTTCTTTCAGGAATCCACATCGCCTATCCAAGGGTCACACGCACTTTCAGAACAGGGTCTGTGCTTTATACTGCTCTCAACCTCTAGAAACATCTTACACAAGGCAACGCTAGCACACAGTAACTATTGGCGGTGGATGAAGTGAATTCTAACAATCTTCCATGCCTTTCCAAATGGACCATTACCTCTGTTATGTCCCAATGGTGTGAAAACTGATCCAAGTCAGTGAGGTAAAGTAGCACGGGAGAAAGCTGCGTCTGGATGACATGGGGCACTCCTCAAAGGCTCCGAAGCCAAGTCAGTTCCTCTTTTGAAAACCCTAATTTGAGTATAAAGAAATCCAATTTAAAATAAATCACAAAGCAAGTAACATTCTTAAGTAATTTTTAAAAAATAGACATGTATCTTCAAGTTAAATTCTTCAAGCTAACAAGCTATTTTCTCTGAATTTCTGTACTTTATGTATTATTTTAAAAAATGAAATGTCAGTGATGTAGTAAAATTCATATAATTATGTACACAAAGATTTGACCTGAATCAAATGTGTAATACATCAAGAAACAATATTATATCCCTTAAACTGAGGGCTTTGCCACCTTTATACTTAAATAAGTGTGAAAGACATAATCATTCTAATTAATGTCAGGTTTAAAAAAGCAAATGAACAAGAAAAACAATATGCTCCTTCATACATATACCAAACTCTGTATTCTTACATAATAGCCTTTCAAGTGTCTTAAAACTATTCCATCCCCCCTAAGTCTATTTCTTCAACAATTACTGTGTACTTCCTTCTACCTATTCCATATAATAAGATTTCTGATTCTCTTACCACCTCTATTACACCTAGTCTGACCTATACAAACAACTTGCCCAAGTCCCTCCTGAAAGACAGCTCTTAGAATGATCAGAATACGAGCACAATGTGGTCTGACCCTAGCTACCTGCTTTGATGTTTTCAGGTCACTGTACTTCCATGAACATGCCCTAAAGAGCCATCATCTAGTTGGGAAGCCATATCACACTCCTGGCTGATTCCTAATGAGTTTCCTAAAACCACTAAACCCTTTGACAGGTACTACTAATTAAAACATAAAGCCCTCACATCCATCTCAAACGCATACATCCAAAACTATCAAACAAACATGGACAAGTCTACTTGTTACTTGTTTCTTTTATATAATATTTATCTTGCTACATTCAGCTCCTTATCAGAACTTTTCAAGCTATTTTTGGATTCTGACAACATATTTCAATAAGTCTCTTAATTTTAAGTCTTCAGAAAATTTCAAACACTGTCATCTTTATCATCCAGTTACAAAACAAAACTACCAAAGACAGTATGATCATTTAAAACAACAGTAATAATACTTACTAATCTAACACATCAAGACTCATTTTACTAATTTTTCTCTGACATCAATGGAAAGCAAAATATGGCTAATTAAAATGTGATGTTTTTCCTAACACACCGAACATGTTAAACATGCTTAAAATGGATATTCTGTTTCCCATCTTATTAAGCTATGCAGTGAGGTCCAAAACTTAGACCCAAACAGGTAAGACAGTAAATCTCAGGAGAATTTTCATACTAGGTTCTTTTCCTTTCCTTAACTTGGTGGATCAGGGCAGTTACCTGTAAGTGTTGAAAATAAGAAGCTGAAATAGTCCTCATTACTGATGTTTAACTGATCACTTCCATTCCATTCTTTCACTGAAGACTTCCATCCAGAAAATGATGATCTACAATAAACAATGGAGACCTAGTACTAGAAGTGACCAAATTGAAGACTCAGGAATAAAGCACAGAATATATGACTATTCTTTATGGAATACAAGTATAATTTAAGAGCTCAGTCAAAAATCCGTAGCATGTATCATCTTTACATGTAAGGGGGTTCAAGTATCGTAATATGGAAAATATAATTTCTAACATATGTTTTTGTAAAGTTTCTTTGAAAAGCATAACCAGCCCACTTATATGGTACAACTGGAAAATTTTTCCACACCACTCAAAACTCAGTTTCAAGGAGCCAAGGTGAAGTTCTGCTTTTCAGTAGTAGGTTCAGCTGCTATGTATTTACTACCTCATCTTCATTAAAAAAAAAAAAAAAGTCTTATCTTGTTTATATGAATGAGCTAAGTTTAAACAAGCTCCTGCTTCCTACCTAAACCAAAGCATCTTAACTAGGTAAAGAATACTTCAATTTAAAGCCACTCTGCAATAACTATGCACTCCTATACTTTGCGAGGCTTTATAACTAGTCTACGTCACAATACTGCAGCTAAAGTATTGGTAGTGGACTTAAGGGAATAGCTAAACATAAAGCAGCTTCTCATTAAATGAAGATTATCTGGTTCCTGCTATGAGATCAGTTTCCAGTGATACCTTTAAAAACTCTCCTCAAGGTAAGACTAAGAAGGAATACAGCAAATGTCAGCCATGAATACAGCAAAAAAACAAAAAGCTGAGAATAATCAGATCCAAAAAGCTATCTTTTTGGATAGCTTTTTGTGACAAATTTTTTTTTTGGGACAAACTTTTATAATAGAAATCTGAATAAATGTCAAGACAAAATAAGGAGTTTCTAATTCAATGAGAAGCACTTTTTTTTTTTAACCACTGAAACAACTGTATTTATTAACATTCTTAAAAGTTGGGGAGTTAAAAATAATGGCAACATTTTTCTGAATCACTTCTACTTAAAGGACTTCTCTTTGCTTAAAGGGCTATGGGAGAGAATATCACAAGCTAAGAGGTTATAAAAAGTCAGAGATGCTCAATGGAAATGAGTACAAAATGGGTGATTAGAAAAGAAGCTAATATCCTCTTATACCCAGTGAACACTGTGCTGTCCAGTGGCTAAAAAGAGTAGCAAATCCATTTAAAAATCTAGTTTGGACAAAAGACAAGCAATGTATCACTCTGTCCTTAAAACTACAATGACCACACATACTGGCCACACCAGAACAGTTCTGAGACTAGAAGGGATGCCATATCAATTATGCTTGGACAACAGAAGCAAACCAGACCTGCTCCTGGCAGGCCAGCTCACATATTCACCCTGCTTCAAAACCAGGCTGAATTTCTCAGTAATTTCTCCCTTCTCTGGTATTTTTATCTAACAGCATAGACTACGTTTCCACATGCATGTCTCATGTTCCCCAAACCAGCTGTAAATGAACTAGGGGCAGAGAGGGCAAGAAGAGTAACGGTCAGCAGAACACCACAGGTAGATGGAGAGGAAAAACTCAAAAAACCTCTAAGTGAATAGTGAAAAAGGCAGGAACAGCAATTCTAAGTACAGTTTTTAAGACAAACTAAACACCAACAACTCTAAGTTGATGGGTTTTTCACACACTGAACAAACGGAGATGGTCTGGTGGTGACCTGCTCTCCGATGAACTTCCCCTGCTGGAGACAACAGTGTCAGAACGCTAACACCCAGAGTGAACTAGACCGCAGAGCCCAATTAATATAGCAGATGAGAATCAGAAATTATTGAAGGAATATTTCAGGAAAAGGAGCCTGCCAACAGTCCTTGGCACAGACGGAGCTGAGGAGTGGGATGCCTCAGGTGAACGGTGCAGGTGGGAGACAGTGAGAAAGCTAGCTGGTTTACCGTCACCATCAAGGACGGAGGGGAAAACCAAAGACGTGAAATAACCCAGGTGATGTCTAAGGAACAGTATTCCTTAGAAGAACATCATTCCTTAAGAATAACCGAACATTATTCTTCAATTCTAAATCTAGGAAAAGTGATGCAATGATAATACCACTGGCCTGGGAAAGTTGAAAAGGCCCCATCTTGTTTTAATTTTTAAAGAGATTAGTTTGAATAGGGACAATACATCTACAGAAAGAGAAGTCTACTAAGACTCTGTGCAAATGCTAAAAGGCAAAGTTTAACTTGGTACACTTTTAACTACATGACAACTTGCTTTTGATGATTATAAACTTCTATTACCATTACTTGTAAATTAATATTTTCTCAGTACTCACCACAAACCCACAAAAAAATGTAAAAAAAGACTTGTGAAAAAATCCTTGACCAAAGTTATTGAGCACAAGTCAATCGTAATTAATGCCAAAAAAGATACTAAATACAAGTTCTAAAGAGAATTAATTTTAAGAGGTGTTCAAAAGTCACTTTTAAATGAATGCCAAAACAGATCCTCCACAAGTTCTATCATGGGAAATGAGTGCCCTCTACTGGAAGTTAACAGTCATAAAACCACTTAAGTTAAATTGTATTTCTTAAAGACCTGGCATTTAGTACTGAACTAGACAAAGAGGGGTTTCATATATAGACAACATATTGCAAACAGCTCTCTTTTGCTAAAAGGAAAAAGTAATTATCAGTTATGAAGCACAATTTGGGCGACAACATTCAAACATACGTCTTATCCTGGTACGAAGAGACTGGCAAACAAAGCTAAAGAAAGTCTACTAATAAAGCGAGCCACTCCTGTTTAATTGGGGCAGAGGGTCTGCACAAGAAGCCACAAAGAAGCTAGTTTTTAAATTTTTCAGCTACAGCCCAGATTCAACTCCTGCCTAAAACTGTATCAGACCCTGGCCTTGAGCCACAATCAGTAACAAATGGCTGAATATGAAAGTACTATGCCTGATACAAACATTACATTTTAAAGGATACTTTGAACACTAGCAACGTGAAACATTATTAGTTTTAAGACCTTTGAGAGTAAAACACCACAGTCACATTCTGGAAAGTAGCTCCTTGAAAAATTAAGCAGAAAATTAACATATGATTCAGCAATTCTACTTCTGGGTATACAGCCAAAAGAATTAAAAGGATTCAAACAGGTGTCTGCACACCAATGTTTATAGCTGCATTATTTGTAACAGCCAAAAGGCAGAACAACCGAGTATCCATTAACAGATGAATATATCAAAATCATGAAGACAAAATAGTGGTAAACAAGGGCTGGGAGAAGGGGAAATAATCAGTACAGAGTTTCAGTCTGCAACGATGACAGTGCTGGAGATGAATAGTGGTAGCAGTCGCACAACAGTGTGAATGTACTTAATGCCCCCAAACAATTCTCACTGTATACCTAAAACTGGTTAAAATGGGAAGTTTTAGGTTATGTATATTTTGCCACACACACACACACCCACCCACCCACCCACAGATATTTTAATGATTCCCTGTCTGAGTCCGCAAGCTTTTATTTCACCACCTACATTGAACTGAGCTCCCTTCCAAAAAGAAAGACCTGTATTACAATTTCATAACACCAGAAGTTTTAAATCACAGCACTCTCATCCGTCACTGAATCCTTACTATGGCTACACACTTCTGATAATCTTAACCCTTGTTTCAATGCACCTACACAAATCACTGTATGTTTCTACCTGATGGTTCAGCGGTAAAGAATCCACCTGTGGTGTAGCAGAACAAGATTCAATCCCTGGGTCAGGAGGATCCCCTGGAAAAAGAAACAGCAACCCACTCCAGTATCCTTGCCTGGAAAATCCCATGGGCAGAGGCGCCTGGTGGACTACAGCCCATGGACTTAGTGACTGCAACCATGACAATGCAAACCGCTAAGCAAACCACCTGGAACAGTCTTGCCCCAGTGACCTTCCTCTTACCCAGTATCATCAACAGTTTTAACTGCTGTTTTAAGAGCAAATGAAGGGAGGGGCGGCATTTTAAAAAGTCAGTTCATAAACTGCCAGTGACAGGGGAAGGGTGAGGGAGAAGATTATACACTTGAAATACAGCTCACTTTAGCATGCTACCTCATGTGCAGTATCCTGATAAGCATGGCAGCCAAATTTGCACTGAGTCTTCCCATAATACAGCAGCAGCTTAACCGAGAAAGCAAGTCAGCAGGCAGACTGGGTAGAAAATTCACAAGCTGGACCAAAAGCTGCTGAGACTCTGCTGACAGAACCACCACTGTGCCTTCTTGTGGATCTAGTGAGGCAGGAAGACAAGTTAAATTTTAAAAGATATACAAACAAGAATTAATAAAGCAGACTGACCATTTTCACTGTGCTATGTTGAATTCTAACATATCAACTACATGAAAAAAATATATATATGTATGGCTTAAGGTACTGCCTAGAGTAAGACTAAATACAATCATTATTTAAAGATAACATTTAACACTCGATTTCATAATATTCAAATGTGTTATTTGAAATAATAACTGATGGAGTTAAAGGTATTAGAAACAAAGCAAAACAGTAAAAAAAAAAAAAAAAAAAAACACAAGCACTTTTGCCAAACAGGGACAATTATAATATCAACCTAATCCGGCCCCATCACTTCATGGCTAATAGATGGGGAAACAGTGGAAACAGTGGCTGACTTTATTTTTCTGGGCTCCAAAGTCACTGCAGATGGTGACTGCAGCCATGAAATTAAAAGATGCTTACTCCTTGGAAGGAAAGTTAGGACCAACTCAGATAGCATATTAAAAAGCAGAGACATTACTTTGTCAACAAAGGTCTGTCTAGTCAAGGCTATGGTTTTTCCAGTGGTCATGTATGGATGTGAGAGTTAGACTGTGAAGAAAGCTGAACACAGAACAATTGATGCTTTTGAACTGTGGTGTTGGAGAAGACTCTTAAGAGTCCCTTGGACTGCAAGGAGATCCAACCTGTCCACCCTAAAGGAGATCAGTCCTGGGTGTTCATTGGAAGGACTGATGCTGAAGCTGAAACTCCAATACTTTGGCCACCTGATGCAAAGAGTTGACTCGTTGGAAAAGATCCCGATGCTGGGAAAGATTGAAGGCAGGAGCAGAAGGGGACAACAGAGGATGAGATGCTTGGATGGCATCACCGACTTCATGGACATGGGTTTAGTTGGGCTCCAGGAGTTGGTGATGGACAGGGAGGTCTGGCATGCTGCAGTTCATGGGGTTGCAAAGAGTTGGACACGACTGAGCAACTAAACTGAACTGAATTTAAAACCAAAGACTTATCTGAGTATACACACACAGTCCTATATATAAGCAATACTGAAAAATACAGATTTTTAAATACCACACACAAAAGGTAGACACAAACCAACGTTTGTCATTTAATAAATGGGTAAATATAAAGTGGTGTATATTCAACAGTGGAATGTTACTCAGCATTAAAAAGAAATACAGTACTCGTATATGCTCGTAAATCCTAAGAACAGTATGCCAAGTGACGGAAGCCATACTGAGAAGATCCACATCACACAATGTCATCTGTGAGAAATGATGAAAACAGGGAAATACAGAGAGACAGAAATGGTGAGCAGTGGTTGTCAGGAGCTGAGGTAGGAAGAAATGAGGAAATAGGGATGGACTACTAATGGTAGAGTTTCTTTTTGAGGTGATAAAAATATTCTGGAATAAGATAATAGTGACTATCGCACAATCTTGGGAATATGATAAAAATTAATGAATTGCACAGTGTAAAATGGCCAATTTTATGGTATATAAACTGTGTCCTAATAATAAATACTAATTATACATATGCATATATGTATATTTTTATTGATATTTTTGCTAAAAGAATGAAAAGGTTTCAGGGGTGAGTGAAACGTTAATATATGAAAGCCGTACAAGATCTCAATAACGATTAAATAAGTAAAATTTGCCATCAAAGTTTCAAAAGAATTCTATAAAAATACCTGATCAGTTTTGAATTTGTGAATTTCGTGGCTTAAAAGATAATTTAAGATCTGAAGAGACATCTACAACCTTTAGTTTTCTTAAACTATTGTATTAAGTAATACTATTGAAAATGAATTTACTGTTTGATATTTTATTCATTTTACCATGGTACAATTAATGTATAATTTGAAGGAAAAGTAAAACCTAAAGATCTCCCCTTTGAAACATTGTTCTTAAGTCGGGGTAGACCGATTATTACATACACAGGTAAACAACACTCTTACCATAGATTCGGAGAGCAGTAACTTGTAAACTTTTGAGTAGCTCTTTATTTGCTCGGGCTGCAGCAGTATGGATAATGTCAACAAACTGTGTTGAAAGCTCAGGATTTCGGGAGCCGAGATGTGCAAGCTGCAGTGGTAAACCAGCCAACCAACGTGATAACACTTTACTACGGTATCTAAGGCCATCAAAGAAAAGGGAAATACACCACATTTATTTAAACATTTGAGAGCCTATAAGATGACTGGCATACTATATTCATCTATAGTATTCTCTAAGGTTTTACCCACTGTATTTTAAAAGTTTATGTAGTTTGGGGCACTATGTACATTGTAATTTTATCTTAAAGGACACAGGCTCTACTTAGCTTGTGAACTATTTACACTAATTTGTAATGACCGTTTTACTATATTAAGTCATTTATGCATTCAGTATAGGGTGCCCCCACATTAAGTGGCTTCAAACTTGGGTTATTTCCATTCTTGCACATACTTGCTCACTCTCTAATGTCTCATCTTGGACACGGCAATCACTTTTGCTGTCCCCCAAGAGTTCAGTGATTTACACACAACCTTTGGAGTCTACCAGACTTGAACTTAAGTCTCAGTCTGGCTGCCCTTTAACAGCATGACACTCACCAAATTATTTAACCTAAGCTTCCTTCTATAAGGCAGAAACCAACAGTACCTACATAAAAGTATGAGAATTACTGAAAAATTAAGAAAAGCACCTGACTCACAGTAAAGACTTGAATATGTTCTAACAACTACCTATGTATGCTGAGGTACCACAAATCCCGTTATCTTTCACCCAAACATCTCTTCCAGACTATCCCAAGTAAACCTCAAACTCACCACATCTAAGACTGATTCCTGAGTTCTACTCTTCGTGTTGTCTGCATCACCAGACAGCACCAAACCAAGCTGGACACTTTTGCTCTTTAAGATACCGCCATTTAAAAATTTATTGAAACATTTTTGACACCCAGTATTATGTTAGTTTCAGGTATGTATCACATAATAGTCTGACATCTGTACACATTGCAAATGGTCGCCATACGTCTAGTAACCACCTGTCCTAATAAAAGTTACTGGTCATATTCTTTATGCTGTATATTATATCCCCATGACTTATTTACTTTATAACTCAGTTTGCACCTTTTAATCTCTTTCACCTATTGTACACCTCTCCTCTTCTACTGCCCTTATTCTTATACCATGTGTCCCAATATGTCACTAAGGGCCGGAGGTTAAACCTCCATAATTTTTATGGGAAGCAAAACAAAATTCTGAGGCTGCTACAGGTGGTTCCAATAATTGTCCTTTAGCTGTTAAGCAGACAAGTGGAAATATATGCTCAAAGAGACTTTTACCTTCTCAGTTATGTGTATAAAGGTTACTGAAACTATTATGTATGCCTTTTTATTTAAAAAAAAATAATAATAAAACCAAAAAGGATAAAAAGAAGATTTTCTCCAAAGATTTAATCACCCTATCATCTTATTCATACAGATTACAAAGTAACCTGGTAAGAAAAAGAAAAGCAAAATAACAAAGGAACTGTACCGGATTCTGTAAGATCTCAGTTCTTCTTTTTGATAGCTTTTACTGAAAAACTTCAGTAACAAAGTCGGAACTGGAAGGAGAAGGCCTCTCTGCTGATACAATGTATAAACTGCCTTTATGAGAGACTCTGTAGCCTCTAAGAAACAAGAGAAAACAGCTGCATGTGAGTCAAAATGTTTCTTCACCAGCACCATAATTCTTCTAAAAAGCACAGAAGCACCTTGTTCCTATGAGGAAGCAGATTTTAGCCACAAACTGATGACTACCATCAAAATCCTACATCAATGGCCTAATAAAAAAGTCAAACCAATCGGAGATTACAGTACAAATTTTCCTAAGAGACAACAAACCTAGGAAAGGACAACAAATACCACAATACTAGAAAGGTGGATAAGCCAGGAACCAAACAGCAAAGTTCTGCTTGAATGAAAAGAATTAGTAAGTCACACTAAAAACTGACTTAATGTAACATAACTTCAAGTTACAAGAAAGGTAAAGAGATAAGGATCCACCAATTTCTAGTCAAACTAGATCAGAAAAGTATTTCTTTATCCTTAGGCTCAATGTCATTTCCTATTAATAAAACTTACCTTCTTTCACTCCAACTATGTAATCTAGTAGAAAACCTACCCATCAGCTTCAGAGTGGACCTACCCACCGAAAAGGGGGTGTTCTCAGCCATCAGGGTTCAAGCAGACATTCCTTCATGATTATGCTGGCTACCTTTTATGGCTCGAACGTAAATGACTATGAAATGTTTGACAGGTATGAACTCATAATTAGATGCTCAACATTAACAGTATGCGTAAGAGCCCCTCTCTTAAGTAAGGACAGAGCATTGACACCCACCTCTGTCTGACTGCATCTGCATTAACCTCCAGGAGACACCAAGCAATCTGTTCAGCTGCTTACTGTTTAGCCTAGACCCATCTTCAAGGGTTTCTGTTACAAATTTCCTTATCCTTTCTATCCAACTGGAATCCTTCTGCAAAGTTGAGGCATTTGCCAGGGAGACCATGATATCAGACAGTGTTAAATTCAGTAAAAGGTGATCTGCATTATTCGAGAGAATCGTGCAATGCTTGATGCTAAAAACAAAGACACACATAACTGTTAAGTGTTGTATCTACCATGCCTGTTTCACTTAAACTCTTAACTATTCCTCCCAGAATGAACTGTCAAGAAGGTAAGTATATTAAAGCGACTGTAAGCAAACCATTCATTACAGAATCAGAGTTGTTAAGGCATAAATTAAGAATGCATACTGCTCAGTTCATTACCCAAGTTGCTATTCACACAAGAACTACAGGCCCTTGAAACATGGTGTGGTAATCCTAGATGTACTACAGGGATAAGAACACTTGAAAACTTCAACACACTTGAAGATTTTCATTAAGCAGATATTTATATTAGGATGAAACTCACGACAGACCTTGATTCTGCTTCTAACTAATTTTGACTTGACAGAATCACTAATTTCTCCTGGCCACAATTTCCTTATATGTGAAACAGGAGACTGGTCTAGATAAGCCCAATTCTGAAACAATTTAATTTTATGACTCACATATTACAATCACTTTTTCTAACAGATTATCTTAAGAAAAACAAAATTTGCAACTTAGGATAAAAACCACTAGATATATAAACACTATATAAACACAGTGTAGATTTCAGGCTACACTGCATTCAACAGCAGAGCCTATTTATTCTCATGTTCAGAAACATGTAAAGTTGATTAAACTAAAAAAATACCTGAAACTAATTTATTTTAAAAGAAAGTTAACCCTGGATTAGGCATGAGAAAGGACACAGTCGTAAGGAACCACAAATACAAGGGGAGGGAAATTTTTAATATTTGGTGTTATTAGGGTATCAAATGTAGGGTTAGGAATGACAAATGGGACCAGATCACAAAGAGTTGAAAACTAAGGACACTAAAATCAATTCTGCAAGCACAGGAGTAACATAGTTGAAAAGTTCTTTCATTTCTGCTGATGAAAAAGAAAATATCAGTTACAAGACTCTAAACAAAGAAGTAGTTGTATGTCTACTTGAGCAATACAGGCAAGACGTGACAAGCTCAAGAAACAATGCTGGTACAGACTAGGAGAAAGGGGGATGTATAGCAAGAATAAAAGTTAGCTGGATTTGAAGTCTGCTTAAATGCATACATGTATGTGAGCTTTTAGCTGAGCTGGTAAAGAATCCGCCTGCAATGCTGGAGACCCCAGTTCGATTCCTGGGTTGGAAAGATCCTCTGGAGAAGGGGTAGGCCACCCACTTCAGTATTCTTGGGTTTCCCTGGTGCCTCAGTTGGTAAAGAATATGGCCGCATTGTGAGAGCCCTGGGTTCCATCCCTGGGTTGGGAAGATCCCCTGGAGAAGGGCATGGCAACTCACTCCAGTATTCTTGCCTGGAGAATCCCCATAGACAGAGGAGCCTGGTGGCCTATAGTCATGGTGTCGCAGAGAGTCGGGACCTGGCTGAGTGAGTGAGTAAGCACAGCACAGCCCAGCACAAAACTGGGAATTCTATCACGGAGAGAGAATGAATGAAAACTGGGACAGATGAGTAGCAATCTATACTACAAACCCAAAACTATTGGTAGGTTCTTTGCCCAACTGTTCAGTGCCCAAAACCAAGGCACATTTTATACTAACCAGACCACACAAAAACTCAACTGCATCATTTATTCACCACAGGTAGAGCTTTTGAAGATCTACTTACCTATTACTGTCTGGAAGGTGTCAACAGACATTCAAAAGTTGGGAGAATTCATCCCGCTCCTCCAAGAATTTACACAAAATTTTAAAGTCTAAATACACTGACCACCAATTCTATGAGGGAGACAGGAAACTGGGGAAACTCATTTTCAGCAATGATAGAGGAGGAAATTAGAACTGATTCCCATCCTGAAAATAACATTAAAAGCTGGATGAAATAGTTTTTAACAACTCAAAAGCATTCAAGAGGTAACAAGGTGATGAACAATTGCTGGGTCCCCAAAATAAAGCAAGATCACAGTACTCAGGTTCCAAGGGCTGTGGAACCAAATACCCAATTCCAACGAAAAGCCTGGAAAACGGAACTAACCTTTCAGAGGCCTCACAGGGAAAAGTCAAACTCCAGAGCCAGACAAACATGGGGACTCTGGTATATTATCCCTACTTCAAGCTGAACCTGTAAGGGCTCCCTGCCAGAGTAACGGTGAACTGGAAGTAAAAAGAGCTCTTACATAAAACAATCCCAGTTATACATCATCTCAGTAGTTAACGCAACAATTTTTCCCAACTAGATCTATAGATTCAACACAATTCCAATCAAAACCCCAGCCAGTTACTTTATAGTTATCAACAAAATGATTTCTGAAGTTTACACACAAAGGCAAACACTAGACTACCCAACACAAGACCAAAGCGGAACAATGTTGGAGGACTCACACCACTCGATTTCAAGGCTTACTGTACTACAGTAATCAAGACAGCACAGAACTGGTGAACGAACAGACAAACATAGGTCAGTGGAAGAGCCCCAAGACAGGCCTACAAGTACAGTCAACTGATGATTTCAGACAAAGGAGCCGAAGCAATCCAAAAGAGAAACAAGAGTCTTTTTCTGCAAACAGTGCTGGAATAACTGGACAGAAACTCTAGAACTGAAAAATAAAAATAAAACAAATTCAACAAATGTATGTTTGAATGAGACAAAGAGAAACAAAAAATTCAGTAAGTGGGTCTTATATACAATCAATTAGTCTTTAAAGGGAAGGAGAAAAATGGCATTAATATTTTAAAGATGAGAATTTTTCAGATGTGTTTAAACACTTCACTCAAGATCTCAGATTTAAGAAGCTCACTGAATTCCAAGGAAAATCAATAAAAAAGAAAACCACACCTGGATACATCATTGTCAAACAGCAGAAAATAAAAGACAAGGAGCAAAGTCTTATGGGGGAGGTGGGGGGGGTGGGGAGGGAAGTAACTTTTATAAAGTAGCAACAGTTCAGACTCATAGCTGACTTCCTAACAGCAGTGGGAACCAACAGAGCGAAGCGTTGCAGTCAGTACGGTCAGTACGCTCAAACAAGAAAACTGCCAAGCTCAAGCACTGTGCTCTGTTAAAACAGTCCTTGGAAATAAAGGAGAATACATATATTCTCCTTCATTTTATATTATATATATATATACATATGTATTTGTGTGTGTGTGTGTAAATCCTCTAGCACCTTCTAAATAAGCCTAATGAAGAGAGATGAAAAAAATGAAGAGCAAAAAAATAGAATATACAGATAAAACTCAGATGGTGGATACAAGTTCTCCAAAAATATTAATTTTTGCTTGAAAGTTCAAATTTTATCTCTAGCACAGACACTATTTTCCTGAAACTGATAGGCTTATTTTTTTCATTTCTGAGAAAATATCTACAAATACCCAAGTCTGAATAAGCATAGTTAGTCATTTAAATTAAAATCATGTCCATTGCAGAAAATACAAACAGAATGACAAGTGCATTTCCTCGAGACAACCATCATTCTTTGGCATGCAGCCAAAATACTTCAGGCACACTTTCCATTTCACCACACAGAATATTAAAATTACGTGTTTTCAAGGATTGTGACTTAATAAGATTAGTAATTTTTTACTTAATTAAGAACAATTTTAAGTGAAACTGGCATGTTCTTTTAAACTGTGAATGCATAGTGGTGAAGAATACTGTTAACCCTCCATACCGTTCTGCCTCCACATATTCAACCAACTGCAGATGGTGTATCATGTGTATGGATTGTGGCTTTCTGAATCCATAGATGCAGAATGTGTATTTGGAGGGCAACTTGCTTGTGGATCAGTGAAAATACCACGTATGACACTATGTCTTTACACAAAACTCAGACTGTACAACAAGAAGAGTGACCCCTCACATAAACCAAGGACTCCAGTGTAAATGATGTATCACTGAGGTTTGTATTTTACAACAGATACACAACTCTGGTGTGGGACGCTGACGTGAGGGAGGCTGTGCATCCATGGGGGTAGGAGTAGTGTATGAGGACTCCGTACTTTCTGTTCAATTTTAATACGAATCTAAAATTGCTCTAAAAAATGAACTCCATTTAAAAAAAAAAAAAAAAAAGGAATGAAATGCTAGTAGTGCCACAACATGAATAAACCTTAAAGATATCATGCTAAGTGAAGTTAAGCCAGACATAAAACAGTATTTTCAGTTTCTACTGATACATGGTACCAGAACAGTCAAATTAATAAAGGGGAAAAATGCAATAGCGGTTCCCAGTACCTGGAGGGAGAAGAGCATAGGAAGCTGTTATTTAATGTGTACCGAGTTTCAGACTGGTAACATGAAAAATGTGAAATGTACTTAATGCCACCAATCAGTACACTTTAAAAATGGTTAAAATGCTAATTTTTATGCTATGGACATCTTACCACAATGAAAATAATATCTTTTGTAACTCCACAGTTCAACCCAAGATTAAAAAAATCTAGACATCAGGTCAAAATTGAAGACCACCAGCTTAGGCCACATTGGCTCCTCTAACTTGAATCTGTGAATTTAATAGATAGCCTCCATAGGCTATCTGAGAAATATTCAACACGCTTCCTTATGGAAGTTCAAGAGCAGCCTGCGGACCCTCAAAACAAATCACTAGGGAAATTTATGGTAATACTGTCAATCCACTTTTGTTAAAAATGCCACAATTTCACCACCTCAGTGTCTTCATCGTTAACTCCTTTTTCACCTTCTATATCTTAGCACAAATCACTACCTAGGCAGGCAGCCCTCCCTAGGACCTATGCCCCCCATGAAAGAGCAGGACCAGCTCCCTACTATACTGATATACTTTTATTACCCTACATTCTTTTTCCTAAGTGCCTTCAACATATTAAGTGCCCAATAAAGTGAATAATGACAGTACACCCATATGCTCTTGAGTAGTTTACTTACATTTAATGGTCTACCAAATTCCAAACATCCTTTTATTTAATCTCATTTTGATGAAAATTACACCTGAAACCTCTTCCTTGACAACATAAAAATCACATGTCATTATATTCACGCATTGAAGGATATTCTCAACCTTATCCATGGACCTGATTAAAAACTTCTGTGTTAATAAGAAAACTGTATCTGGAGCAAGTAACAACTTACTTGCTCAAGAAAGTATCTCCATATTTGATTCTCTGTCACCTCCAACTCCAGAAACTCTAAATTAATGGTCCTAAAACATGGTTTTGATCCAACCAATAATAGTCTTCAATGCCTAAAGGATCAAGGATGAAAGAGAAATGAGAGTCAGAGACAAAAAAATGACTTTCAGCATTAAAGTTAGTCATCAGTAGAAACCAATTTGATCCAGGTCTGTCCCATGTCCTCCATTATGCAATTTTATAGCTTTCTCATACCCTATAATATCTCCTTCCATTACTGCAATCATCCCTCACTTCACTTCTGCCTGCTAAAATCACATTCACATTAAAACACTACTCTCCAACACTGCCTTGTCTGTTTATCTTAACAAGGATCTGTCTTCTCCTATTAATTCCTATAGCATTTCTTGACTATAAAGTTCTAATGACACTTAAATATGCCTTGTGTGAAAGATGTAGATTCATTTTTCTTCCTGCAAGTTATTGAGCTTTTGTTTCTCAGCCTTAAAACTACGCTTCCATGCTCTTACTTTGTGATCCTGGGGGTGAGTCACATTTTCTCCTTTACAGTTTGCTTCTTGTTAGGCTCTGCCAATAAAGTGCTTGTTATTGTTTAGTCACTAAGCTGTGTCAGACTCTTCAGCAACCCCGTGGACTACAGCCCGCCAGGCTCCTCTTTCCATGGGATATTCTAGGCAAGAATACTGGAATGGGTAGTCATTTCCTTCTCCAGCAGATCTTACCAACCCAGGGATTGAAATCTGTCCCTGCACTGGCAGGAGGGCTCTCCACCACTGAGCCACCTGGAAGTCAAGGGGTACTTGAGACCAGAAAGCTGGAGGAGGAAAATGCGGCACTTTCTGTTTGCTTCCTAGTCCTATTTTTTGCTTCCTTTTGCCACCAGTGCAACCCAACCACTCTTCAGGCCAGCAGCAGTTCATTCTAGCAGCCAGAGTTGGTTCCAGTCTGTATCTTCCTGACACAGAACCAGTATCACCGTGCCCCTAGAACACCAGCGCCAGCCAGCAGAACCCTCTTCGCTGAGCCCTGTACACTTACCCCACTGGGCCCCTCTCCTGACCCCAAAGACATTAGTCCCAGCTGAGTGCAAACCCCTTCCTCGAGACCTGAGTTTGGGCTGCAGCCTTTCTTTCCAGCCACTTGCCCTTTTCTTTTTGCTCTCCGGTCAGGAGGCAGTGGTGGCTTCCGACAAGACCTTGCTGTTCCCTTTTGTCTTTCCACTATTAAGTGGAAATGCCTAGTTAACAACCGGTTGTATTAAATTCTCTGTGAAAATCACTGGTATGATTTCCATCTCATGACTAGAGTCTGACACACATTTTTATCAATTTTAAGATTTTGTATTGATTTTTGCAATTTATGAATCACTTAAGAGATCAAAGAATATACCTTAGGGCATCTAATTATCTGTCATAATACTTTACTTACAGTGAGAGACCAAAAAACTTCAGTGAATGAAGTTTCTCTGCCTACAACATACTTATCACTTCTGAGCATATCCTCTGAACTCTGCCCAAAGAGCCTCACTGATTCTCCAAGTAGTTTCTTCCTTTTGATAAGTTTAAGAACCTTCTGACAAAGACTTTAAAATCTGTTCAAGCGTTTGCTCATTTGGGGAATTGCACCTTGAGTATCTGTATCTGCTTGTCAAGTTTTATTTGGTAATTTGTTTTTACGTTTATCTGCTCTTACTTCAGGTAAACATTTCAAATAACTTCCAGGCTTACACTTTTCCAGTGAAACTTCATCCATAATTTGTTCTTTTCACTTATTTTAAAAAAGAGAACTGCTTTTCTTCAATTATCCCTCTTCCATCAGGATACTGATAACAGTTACATTACGCTTCCTTGTGTATATAAATGAGAGCAGAAACTAGTGATGTTATGCTCTCAAAGATTCAGTAATTACACAGTGCCTCTCACAAACAAACTATCCACTCTAAGCAAATTTTTATTAAATTCTTATCTATACAATTTGATAACTGACACTCATTTAGCACAAAACATTCACTTCACAGATTAAAAATAAAAATAAAAACTAAGTAAAATTGGAAGTCCAGGGCTTAAAGTGACTTGTTTAAGATCAGATACTACAGTTTTTATCTTTACGTCACAGTCTAGATAACAACTACTTGCAGTGTACAAAGTTCAGTGTGAGACTGTTTTCTGAAAATGTCAGGTTAAACAGTGGATGAGAATGGCAATATCTTTTATTTGTCCCTTTCCTTTTTTTGCTTGGTTATTTCTTTTAAGGCATATGGAAAATTACTCCTAAAATGGTGTTTGAAATCAGTAAGGTAATTCTTTCAAAGCCATGACTCCTAGTAAAATAAGCACAGATTAGAAAATCTGTAAGAAACAATAACTTAAAATAGCAAATAAGACTTTAAGCAGAAACTTAACAACTTGTCAATATTCACTTACAAATTTACCCTTATAACACACCTTTTGCTAATGATATAATATGTAAATAAATCTTAAAATCTGAATAAACTGTTAGGCCATCCAACTTTCACCCACAGTTCTTTTTGGTGCTTTCATTTTTACATGCATTTCATCTACTTAAAATGAGAAAAAAAGGGAGAAAGTAAAATTTAATACAATTCTGATTTTGAACTACTAATGCAATATTTATAAAGTATACAAGAAAATCTTCTACTTAGTGTTCCATTTAAGAGTAACTATATTCTCTAGAAATTCTATTGCTCATTAAAGACATTTAATACCTTCACAAATCAATGTGTTTGTCTAAATTCTTCAGCAGTATTCTTCAATGTATCATGTTCTCCTACCTGAAACACTGATTCCCTACTATCCAGAGGACCAATCATTCCAGTCTGCCAGTGGCTGAGGGGTTGCTTGGGATATGGGACATGAGACACTACAATAGCTAGCTCCAGCTCTAGCAAACCTGGAGGCCAAACTCAGACCATAAATCAACAGCTAGCTATTGCAGCATATCTCCTTAGTTACCTTCACTGGGTTTTCCTCTTTTTCTTAACCTAAAAATGTGTCCTTGACAACCTCTGGACTTCTACTAGGTATCTTAAACTTAACATGAATAAACTGAACTCTCCTATGGGCAGTCACATCATCATCTGGACCACAGTACAGGCATCACCCCTGCTCCTCTTTCCTTAACTACATACACCAGCATTCCTGCTGGTTTCACCAGAATCTGGCTGCTTCTCATCACATCAACCACCACCTGCCGTTCGACTCCAAGCCACCATCACCTCTCACTTAAGACTGCTGTCTCAGGCTCCCAAAGGCCCTCATGCTTTTCCTCTTGCCCCCCTAAACTTAACTCTCTACACGGCAGCCAGGGTGATCTTTTAAAACACAAATCCTACTTCACAATATTACAGGGAAGGATAAAGGAGATAATATATATAAAGGAAGGACAGGTCATCCATGGGATCAATGATCTCAGTTGGGCCCATTTTGCTAGAGTTGGAGAATGAGGGCATGGGGGTTTTTAACTGTTTTATTTGTAAATCTGGCATATTAAAGTCAAATAAACATAATTTAGATCATGCCACTCCTCTGCTCAAAACCCTCCAATGTCTTTTCACCACACTCAGGTTAAAATTCTAAGTCTTTACCACAGACCACAAGGTACCACATGATGTGGCTACTGTCCGTCATGTCCCCCCTCATCACCCACCATTCTCCCAGGACCTCACTTGCACATGCCTTGCTGCCATTCCTCAAGTATGTCCAATCTGTTCTCACTTCAGGGTTTTGCACTTGCTGTTCCCTGTGCCTAGAAGGGTCTTCCTACAGGTCTTCACAAGACTTGCTCCTTCTCTTCATTCACTGACATGCAAATATTAAGAAGGCATTTCCTGACCACCTAGTTAACAGGTACCTCCCCGCACACTGTTTCATTACATCTTCTCTCTTACCCACTTTCATCTTTCTTCCTAATGATGACATGATGGACATCAGCTATTTGTTTGCCATCTCTCAACCCCACCAGGAGCTAAGTGTTTGCCTTGTCAGTCATGTTTATCTCTGTATTCCCAGAGTCTAGACAGAACCTAACTCACTGCAAAGCAGCACTATTCAAAAGACCTTTCTGCAGTGACAGAGCCATTTTCTTCTTGTATTTGTGCTGTCCAATACAGTAGCCACTGCCACCTGAAGCTACTAAGCATCTAAAATGTGACTACTGTTTACTGAGGAACTGAATTTTAATTAAACAGCCAAATTTATAGGTGCTCAATTAACCTTTGCATCTAACTCTTTCTCACAAATTCTGATCTTCATGGTAAAAACAAAACAATAAGGAAACATTTACACTGAACGCAGCAAGCATTAAAATACAAAGCTAGGACACAACAAAATCTCTATAGTGTATAAAATTATACTACTGACCTAAAGTTAATAATACAGGACTCCAAAAACTGAAGTTAATTAAAAAGTTAACATTACATTGTATTTTAAAACACTGTGTGTTTTAAAAATATTAAATACAGTATACTTTAAATTAAGGATCCTAAGGATACAAAGAGTGTATTACAAATAAACCACCTCAGTCAGGATCTGAGTACTCAACCACTGAAAATAAGATTTAATATTAACTTGAGATTTCTTTCCAAAGATGAAAGATTTCAAATTCCTAAAAAGCTTTACAATAAAAAATACTTGGGCAAAAATGAAACTTCTCAATTATGCAGCAAATACAAACACACTATATGCGTTTAACAAAACTTAAAAAGTAAGCAGTCAGTTACCCTAAGGTTGCACCCTAATACAGATGCCAATTTATCAACAGAAAACCTACACATTTTGAGAGAAAAGAGCTACAATTCAGCCTGTGGTGCATAATTAGAATTTAAGACCAAGAAATGCCATTTCATTCCTCCTAAAGTTTGAACTTTGACCACTCAATACTTTAAGTACTAAGCTATAACTAAGGTGAATGAGAAAGTGGAACTGACAGCAGGAATGGTAATGAAAAATAAACTAACAGACATTTTAATGTAATCTGGTGTAACATACATATTTATACTTTGTCTGCAAAGTAATAGATTTACCTTATTCAGTTATTATAGTTCAAATCTGCCGTGGTAAATTAGAGAACTCTGCCAATGGATGCTTTTAAATACTATTTCAGTTTGAATTTGCACCATACCTGCAACTGCAGCTTACCTACAGTAAAGGTTAACTTTAAGAAATATTTTCTGATTTATATCCTTTATCAAGAAAATAGAGAGAGACTGAGTAACTCTCTTAGTAAATGTCACATTGCACTTGAAAAGATGTGGGTTATTTTCAAATATCTTTTTATGTTGGTTTCTAACGTAATTCCACTGTGATAAGAGAACAGACCCTGTGTGATTTCAATACCTTTAAGACCATGAAATTTTTGCACGTTGTTTTATGTCCTTGGATAAGTTCCAGAGTCTCCCAATTTACAGTCTATGGGAACTTGAATAGAATTTGTGTCCTACTGTTGTGTAAAAATTGTATAAATCTTAATTATATTGAATTGGTTCACAGTGTTTTTCAGGTCTAGTATATCATTCTATTTCTCTACATATTCATTCTATTAATTTTTGAGAGTTTGATACTAAAACTCCAACTAAAAATCTTAATTGATCTCCTTAAAAAATAATTGTAATATACAGTGTATTTTCCAAGTCTCCTGTAAATGTGTTATCATACTTTCAGAATTTAAAAAATTGAAATTAGAAAGCTACTATGTATGAAGTAAATAAACCCCAAGGATGTATTGTACAGCACAGAAAAAATAGTCATGATTTCATAATAAAATGGAGTATAATCTGTAAAAATACTGATTCACTGTATTGTATAACTGAAACAAATGTAACATTATAAATCAGCTATGTGCTCATGCATACTCAGTCTCTTCCATCGCGTCTGACTCTTTGCCACCCTATGGACTACAGAACACCAGCTCTTCTTTCCATGGGACTCTCCAGGCAAGAATACTGGAGTGGGTTGCCCTGCCCTCCTCCAGGGGATCTTCCCGACCCAGGAATTGAACCCAAGCCTCCCGTGTCTCCTGCATTGTAGGCGGATTCTTTACTGCTGAACCACCAGGGGAGTAAATCAACTATATTTCACTATAAATACCCTCCTCAAAAGAGAGACTGAGTAGGAAGATAAAGATCAGAGAATCTTAAGTGATACATCAGCCAAGAACCCTGATTTAAACAAAGAAGCTCAATTATATATTATGGCAATCAAGGAAATATGAACACTAGATCTTTGATAATATTAAGGAATCGTGGATAATGATAAAGGAATTTAAATTATTTTTTTAAAAGACTCACTGCCTTTTAAGAAAACATGCTGAAACATTTATGGATGAAATGATGATATAAGATGATTTGCTTTGCTTTGGTTTAGGATTTGCTTCAACCATCTGTATGAAGGGTTGGGGGGTGAGGTGGGTCGAGCAGAAATAGAAAAAGCTTGTCCTTGAGCTGAAAACTTGGAGCTGGAGGATAAGAGAATATGGAGATTTGTGTTCTATTTTTTGTGTGTGAAATTTTCTACACTATAATCTTTAAAAAAAGAAAAAAAAGAAAAAACTAGTAGAGCCATTTTTTTTTTTTAAATGCAAGTAGGTCATAAGGGAGTAAGAAGATTTCCAATAATGAATTAACAACCTGCAAATAGCTATATATTATGGTTATCCTACTGGAAATTTTAATATAAATAAATTCACTTATTTGGGAAAGTTTCTTTCAGGTTATATGTTGTATTTGGAAAATATAACAGCCATACCCAGGGGCAAGTGACAAGACTCATCTGCACACCTGGGTCTTCACTGCCAGTGCCTGTGACACTTGACTATTTTACCATTTCCACGTTACCATTCTCAGAATATAAGGCAAATCTTGCCTGAATCACTGTCACTGACCCGAGAGGGTCCTAGCCCAGAGTCTTAAGGAAGGTCTTCCTCCAGAAATTAGACACGGTCCTTGTGTAGTTCTGTCCTCTAGAATCTTTCTCCCAAGTAACATAAGAACAAGAGGAGAAAGGCAGAGATGATCTGGATTTCTTGAGCCATCTGGGTGGATCAAGTTCTTTATTTCTTTCCTCTGCACAAAGTCCCTCACCTGTGACAAGCTTCAGCATTAGGTCCTGGTGACACAGTCCCCTGCGGGGGGAGAAGGAGAAGTAAGGAGACAGGTAGTAGTAAGTAGCTTCTTAATCTGACTAAGATCAATTTAATTTGAAAGAGGAAGTAGCTTTACAGCAATCCTTTTTCTCATCATTGCCAGATTACCTCATTGCTTTAAAAGAAAATGAATTCCTCCATCTCAAGTGTTTGGCAAACAATAGTCAGCAGATTTGTGTAAAAAAAAAGTATACATAGTCAATTAGGGGTCGATTACAAATTTCTATTTGGGGAGTCTCCAAATTGGGAACCTGAGAGTAGAGTAGAAAAAAGATTTTTCCCTTTGAATACTTCATGCTTTTAAAATTTTGAGCCATGTGAATGTATTGCTTTATGTAATTAATTAGTTAACTTATTAAAAATAAAGATTAAATAAATAAATAAAAATAAAGATAAAAATGGAGATCATAATGCCTAAAAAGAGATTAAGATCACAGGGCCATTTGCTTCTAATGTAAAAACTAATACAAATCACTCTGTTAAGAATCAAAAGGCTATTATAATTAAATGACACATAATATCAGATTTTCTTTTGCAAAATAGGCCCTTATGGGCAAAGTTGGTGAATTCTGAATAAAATCTCTAAGTTAGATAACAGTATTGTATCAATATTAATTTCCTGACTTTAATAATAGTACTGTGGTCATATAAAAGTTTTTTTAAGAAACACACTTCAAAACATTAGGGGTAAAGTGGTGTCATATCTGCAACTTTCTCTGAAAGAGTGGGGATGAGATATATAGAGAAAGACAGAGAGAAAATAATAATAATAAAGTAGACTCGATAAAATGTTGATATTTACTGGCAAAGAGGGGGAGCGCCTGGAACTCTCATACACTAATGGCAGAAGTAAAAAAATTATGACTATTTTTGAAACCAGGCAATGCTTTAATAATGTTAAACATAGACTTATCATATGGCCTAGCAATTACAGTCCTAGGTATTTACCCTAGAGAAATTAAAACATAGAGATCCAAAACATGTGTCTAAGAATGTTCATATCAACTTTATTCATAATAGCCCAAAGTGCAAACAATCTCCATGTTCATCAATAGGAGAGTGAATCACATTCATCAATAGGAGATGAATAAACAAATATTTATCAACAGGAGAGTGAATAAACAAATGTATTCTCACACAAATGTTTGACAAACATTATTTTCACAAACAAATGTATCCACCTGCAAAGTGGGAGACCTGGGTTCCATCTGATCCCTGGGTTGGGAAGATTCCCTCGAGAAGGGGAAGGCTACTCACTCCAGCATTCTGGCCTGAAGAATTCCACAGGCTGTATACACATGAGGTGACAAAGGGTCAGATATGACTGAGTAAGTTTCACTTCACTTCATTCACACACCAGACACTGGGACATGATTCCCATGGGTCCCTTGTGTTTCCACATGTCTTATGAATAGAGGTGCTGACAGTTTTGCTCCAGACAATCTTCTTTAAAAAAAAAAAAAAAAACACTTGCACAGTAGATACCCTTGGAAAATATAATTTCTCCATCTGGAGCAGAAGGCAAATTTTTTGGAGTCCAGTATGATGAAGATAATGTCTCCTTCCAGGAACAAAGGTTGGGCAGATTTTCTTGAAGTCTCTTATTAAAGATTGAGGTTTTCTAAGCTTAGGGTTCCTCAGCTATGACTCAAGATTTACTATGTGTGGACATTTAGGTTGTTTTTACCTGTATAAGTTTATTGAGGCATAACTTACATGCAAAAAAATCATATTTGATCTGGTACAAGCATGAATCCGAGGCAGCCTAACTTTTTAGCTTGCAAACAGGATAAAATCTCAGATTCTTCACAGTCCTTGCCAGTGGAATGCTGCCCAGCAACAAAAAGGAAAGAATCACTGAGACACACAGCAGTACAGATGAGTCTTGCAAACATTATGCTGCGTGAAAAAGCTGAGCCCGAATCAAGTATGATACTGTCTAATTTTATTTACTGAAAATTCTCCATCGAGCAGAATAAATCTGTATTAATAGAAATCACAATGGCAGTTGCCTGAGCCAGGGAGTTTGGGGCATGTTGACAGAGGTAAAGGATGAAGGATTTTCCCAAGAGTCCAGTGGTTAAGAATTATCCTTGCAGTGCATGGGACACGGGTTCCGGGAACCAAGGTTCTGCGTGCTGCAGCACAGCTAAGGCCACGCGCTGCGGATACTAGGTGAGGAGGAGCCCCACAATGCGACTAAGGCCCGGTGCAGGCAAATAACCAAGTCTTTAAAAGGAGGTGAGGGGGAAGCTTTCTAGTGTGGTGGGAGTGGTGGAACTATTTTGTATCTTTGTTGTGTTTGCATGGATATATACATCTTTCAAAGTGCATCAAACAGTGTGCCCTAAAATGTATAATTTTGTTATATGTGAATTACGCCTCAGTAAAATTACATAGAAATAGTCTAAATATTTATCAACATGTGAACAGATATGCAAAATATGGTATATACATAAAATGGAATAATATTCAGCCTTGAAAAGGAATGAAATTCTGAAACATGCTAGAACATGGGTGTTCCTTGAAATCATTACACTACGTGAGAGAAGTCAGACATGAGAAGACAGTTACTGTGTGATTCCACTTCTTTGAGCTGCCTGGAATAGACAAATTCATAGACAGAAAGTAGAGCAGTGGTTATCCAGGGCTGTGGAGTTGTGGTCTAGTGGGTACAAGGTTTCAGTTTGGAAGGATGAAATAATTCTGGAGATGGAGGTGATGGTGTTGTACAACAGTGTGAACACACTTAATGCCACTTAACTGGACACTCAAAATGTTTAAAATGATAAATGTTATATCTAGTACATTTATATGTATTACAGTAGTGGTGTGAAAAAAAATAATCTCTCTCTCCAGTGGTGTGCTGCAAAATGTATAACAACCAGCTATGAGAGGGAAGCATATTGGTAGTATTCACTTTGATAGAAACACTCCCACAGTGATCCAGTTCAAGCAACAGTGTGATATCACTGAATGTAGAGTTTGGAAAAGATACAAACAACTGACTTTACAAAGTCAATAGGAGTTGGCTCAAAGACACTACTGTCTCTATCCAACCAACCGATTGTTAGTACACAGCAAATCCAGTAAAGAAAACACAACATAAAAGTTATAAAGAAAAAGGGAAAAAAATCACCCCACCACTACTTATAGGCAGTTGTCTGTATGCCAGCCAGGGAGGTCGATGGTTATTTGTGGGCTGATAACATACAGGAACAACAAAGTGCCAGTTCACTGATCCTGCAGGCTGGAAGGCATCAATTCTGGTTGGTTGGTACCCATTGCCACATCAGTTATTAAATCTTGTGGCTCTTATTCCTGGTGGTGACATCCAGAAAAGGAAAACTGTGGGACCTTCTTGAATCATGTAAGTTTAGCTACCAGTAGGTAACCCTTTAAAATTTTTATCGATCTTTACTGTCATCATATTCCCTTTGTTTTGGCACAAAATGGCTGCAAAAGTACAGGAGATACAAAATTTTGAAGCCATTTCCAGAAGATTTAGGCTGATTCTCGGTGCCAGTGACTCTCAGATAGGGTGTGCATGTAATTACTTGGAGTAATCTTCATTTTGAAAGAACTACAGGTGATTCTAATGCAGTTGGTTCACAGAACACATTTGGCAACATGGTTCGATGAGGTAGCTCTTTCCCTTCTCCCCTTTCATAATTTCACACCACAACCACATTGCTCTAAGATGCAAATTAGGGTAACTGATGTTATAAAACATGTCCCAATGTGTGTATAACAATGTCTGAAATGATTTTAAGAATATTCAGTATAGAAAAGGTGACATAAAATTGTGCTAATTCATTTTACTGTCATTGGTGAAACAAGTGTTATTCAAGCCTTTTGATGTGGCAGAAATATTTTAAGACAACCCCTTCTATTCTTTGAGCAGGAAATAAAATCTAGCAAACTGTGTAGCCAGTAACCTTAGGGATGGTACTTGAGGCTTGATCTCTAAAAGATGTTGAGTCCAAAAGTTGAACCTAAATCTGCCTGTATTGTTCTGCCTTGAGTGAATCTTTCATGCAGGCTGTGATCAGTGCATTTAAAAGAGCAGAGATCTGAATTTTATTGAGATTTACCTTATGTTTTATTATTGTGGGCTTGCCAGGTGGCACTAGTGGTAAAGAACCCACCTGCCAATGCAGGTGATGTAAGAGGTGCTGATTGGATTTCTGGGTCAGGAAGATCGAGGAGGGTGTGGCAACCCACTCCAGTATTCTTGCCTGGAGAATCCTATAAACAGATGAACCTGGTGGGCTACAGTCCGTAGAGTCGCAAAGAGTCGGACACAACTGAAGCAACTTAGCATGCATGCATGTTTTATTAATAATGAATTTCTGTTTAGTAAATGTTTCATAGTTATGTGCCAGACTTGCTTTCCTTATAACATGGTGGCAAGGTTAAGAAGGCATCGTTAGTCTTCATCCAATCTAATTAATAAATGCTACATGAATCTACCAAAAAGAACCTTATGACTGTGCTTGAAAAGTTGGCTTAGGTTAGCTCTTTATAGGGTGTTTGGGGGAACACTAAACCCCAAGATGCTCATTTGAAGATAGAAGACCTGCAAAAAAAAAAAAAAAAAAAGAGAGAGAGAGAGAGAGAAGAGAAAGAAGACTTGCATGATTAAATAAACATAGGAAATGCTGCATAGGCGAATATTTTATTTTTTTAATTTAGTCCACCATTTACCAAAGTTATTGATTAAAGATTTTAAAATTTCATAAGAATAACATTTTGTGGAATATATATTTAGCAAAGAATTCTCCAGTGCTCTGGTGAAAATTTTAGCTGTGAAGGGGAACACAGGGATAGAGAGGCAAATTAATTTGGCATTCTTGACTTCAACCTTACATTAACCACATTTGTTTCCACTATTAAATGTAAAGAATTTGATGGATTTAACAACAGTCATCAAGGATAGTCAAAAGGTAACGTCCTCAGTGGTCTGGTGCAGCCAAAAATCAACTGGAGAATATACCTCAGGTGCCCGCTGCAACTCGAGAAAAACCATGAGGCTTCCCCCTCGCTACGAGATGAACCCCAATTCCCCAGCATTGCGTGAAGACCAATTCCATGTTCCCCATCAAACAAGAAAGGAGCCTTGACTTCCTTGATGGAACTCCAGAGAGGCCCCAAGAACACTGTCGCAAGTCTAGAGGGACCTGAGGTCACCGCAATCACACAAAAGAGCTCCATGTACCACAAATCAACTCGAGATGAGGCCTGATTCCCCTGCAATGCCTCCAGAGCTAGCAGGCGTTCCCCTGCAAACACAGCAAGTGGCTTGCCTTCCTTTAGGCAACTCCAGAGATTCCGCGAGAACACCATCCCAAGTCTAGAGGAACACGAGTTCAGCACAGCAACTAGAGAGAAGCTCCGTGTACAGCAAGTCATCTCGAGATGAGAGCTGATTCTCTGGCTTTGACTCAAGAGGAATGCCAACTTTCCACAAGCACCTCAAGAGGAGGCTTCTCTCAGCTATAGGTATGTGAGAGGGACCCTGAGTTTGCTGCCTCAAGTGGAATGGACACCGAGATGCCGTGACTCGAGATAAGGCCGGATTTCCCTGCAGTGACCTGAATGCAAGCTCGTCTTTCATCTCACGAGATGAAGGGATGTCTGAATCCCCTGTGGAGACCCTAGAGAAAGCCCTAGTTCCACGTATCATCCCAACAGGAGGCCTCACACTCCTTTCAAACCTCGAGAGTCACGCGGAGGTCAATGCCTCAAAAGGAGACGATTCCTGACTCCTCTTGAAAATTGATAGGAATCCCAATATCCCTGTGGCAACTGGACAGGAACCCTGGGTCTCTCGCCTCACCTTGAGAGGGGTCCCTATTGCCCTATCAAGCCTCGATGAGAATACCGAGGTGTCCCTAACATATAGGCAGGAGTCCTGACGTCACTGAACAACATGAGTTTTGAAGGGTCATTCCCGCCGTAACTCGAGAAGATACCCCAGGTCCCCACCACAACTCAAGAAAACCCAGGAGAATTCACCCTCGCCGTGAGATGAGGCCCAATTCCACTGCATCGCATGTAAAGCAATTCCGTGTTCCCCATAAAACAGGATATGAGCCTTGACTTCCGTGATGGAACTCCAGAGAGTCCCCAAGAACACTGTCGCAAGTGTAGAGGGACACTGAGGTCCCTGCAGCAACACGAAAGTGCTCCGAGTACCCAGATCAACTCGAGATGAGACCCGATTCCCCTGCACTGGCTCCAGAGCAATCCCGCTTTCCTCATCAAACTAGACAAGTGGCTTGACTTCCCTTAGGCAACTCCAGAGATTCCCCGAGAGCACCGTCCCAAGTCTAGAGGAACACCAAGTTCAGCACAGCAACTCGAGAAAAGCTCCGTGTACCCCAATACATTCGAGATGAGAGCTGATTCCCTGGCTTCGACTCAAGAGGAATGCCAACTTTCCAGAAGCAGCTCAAGCGGAGGCTTTTCTCAGCTCTAGGTATGTGAGAGGGACCCTGAGTTTGCTGCCTCAAGTGGAATGGACACCGAGATGCCCTGACTCGAAATAAGGCTGGATTTCCCTGCAGTGACTTGAATGCAGGCTCGTCTTTCATCTCACAAGATGAAGAGATGTCTGAATCCCCTGTGGAGACCCTAAAGAAAGCCCTAGTTCCCCACCTCATCTCGACAGGAGGCCTTACATCCCTTTGACAACTCGAGAGGAACACGGAGTTCAATGCTTCAAAAGGAGACGATGCCTAACACCTCTTGAAAATTGATAGGAATAGCAATATCCCTGTGGCAACTGCAAAGGGAAGCTGGGTCAACACCTCACCTCGAGAGGCATCCCTATTGCCCTGCCAAGCCTCGAGGTGAATCCTGAGGTGTCCTTCAAAACTAGACAGGAGTCCTGTCGCCGCTCAACCAACACGGGTTTTGAAGGGCCATCCTCGCCGTAACCCAAGAACATACCCTAGGTCCCAGCCGCAACTCAACATAAACCATGAGACTTCCCCCTGGCCGCGAGGTGAGGCCCGATTCCCCTGCACTGAGTGCAGAGCAAATCCGTGTTCCCCATCAAACATGAAAGGAGGCTTCACTTCCTAGATGAAACTCCACATAGTCCCCAAGAACACTGCCAGAGGTCGAGAGGGACCCTGAGGTCACCGCAGCAAAACAAAAGAATTCGTGTAAATGAAATCAACTCGAGATGAGGCGCGATTGCCCTGCATTGGCTCCAGAGCCATCTCGCATTCCCCATCAAACATGACAAGTGGCTTGACTTCCTTTAGGCAACTCCAGAGATTCACCAAGAGTACCGTCCAATATCTAAAGGAACACAAAGTTCAGCACTGCAACTCGAGAAAAGCTCCCTGTACCCCCAAATCATCTCGAGTTGAGAGCTGCTTCCCTGGATTCAACTCAAGAGGAATGCCAACTGTCCACAAGTACCTCAAGAGGAGGCTTCTCTCAGTTATATGTATGTGAGATGGGCCCTGAGTTTGTGGCCTCAAGTTAAATGGACACTGAGATGTCCTGACTCGAAATAAGGCTGGATTTCCCTGCAGTGACTTGAATGCAGGCTCGTCTTTCATCTCACGAGATGAAGGGATGTCTGAATCCCCTGTGGTGACCCTAGAGAAAGCCCTAGTTCCTGGCCTCATCCCAACATGAGACCTCACATCCCTGTGAAAACTCGAGAGGCACACGGAGTTCAATGCTTCAAAAGGAGACGATGGCTGACTCTTCTTGAAAAATGATAGGAATCCCAAAATTCCTGTGGCCACTGCAAATGGAACCTGGGTTTCCCCTCTCACCTTGAGAGGCGTCCCTATTGCCCTCCCAAGCCCCAAGGAGAATCCCGAGGTGTCCCTCGCAACTAGACAGGAGTCCTGACATCACTGATCCAACCCGAGTTTTGAAGGGCCATCCTCGTCATAACACGAGAACATAATCCAGGTTCCCACCGCAACTCGAGAAAAACAATGACACTTTCCCCTCGCCACGAGATGAGGCCCGATTCCCCTGCACTGCATGCAGAGCAAGTCCGTGTTCCCCATCAAACAGGAAAGGAGCCTTGACTTCCTTGATGGCACTCCAGAGAGTTCCCAGGAACACTTTCACAAGTCTAGAGGGACCCTGAGGTCCCCGAAACAACATGAAAGCGCTCCATGTACTCCAAATCAACTCGAGATGAGGCCTGATTCCCCTGCACTGCATGCAGAGCAAGTCCATGTTCCCCATCAAACACGAAAAGAGCCTTGACTTCCTAGATGAAACTCCACATAGTCCCCAAGAACACTGTCACAGTTCTGCAGGGACCCTGAAGTGACAGCAGCAGCACGAAAGAACTCGTTTAACTCAAATCAACTCTAGATGAGACCCGATTCCCCTGCATTGACTCCAGAGACATCCCTCATTCCCCATTAAACAGGGCAAATAGCCTGACTTCCTTTAGGCAACCCCAGAGATTCACCGAGAGCACCGTCCCATATCTAGAGGAACACCAAGTTCAGCACAGCAACTTGACAAAAGCTCCGTGTACCCCAAAACTTTTCGAGATGAGAGTTATGACACAGGAGGAATGGAAACTTTCCACAAGCACCTCAAGAGGAGGCTACTCTGAGCTATAGGTATGTGAGAGGGATCCTGAGTTTGCTGCCTCGTGTGGAATGGACACCGAAATGCCCTTACTCGAAATAAGGCCGGATTTCCCTGCAGTGACTTGAATGCAGTCTCGTCTATCATCTCACAAGAAGAAGGGATGTCTAAATCCCCTGTGGCTACCCTAGAGAAAGCCCAAGTTCCCTGCCTCATCTCGACAGGAGGCCTCACATCACTTTGAAACTTTGAGAGGCACGTGGAGTTCAATGCCTCAAAAGTAGATGATGCCTGCCTCCTCTTGAAGATTGATAGGAATCTCAATATCTCTGTGGCAACTGGAAAGGGACCCTGGGTCTCCACTTTACCTCGAGAGACTTCCCTATTGCCCTCCCAAGCCCCGAGGAGAATCCCGAGGTGTCCCTCGCAACTAGACAGGTGTCCTGACGTCGCTGACCCAACACAAGTTTTGAAGGTCCATCCCCACCGCAACTCAAGAACATACCCCAGGTTCCCAACGCAACTCGAGAAAAACCATGAGACATCCCCCTCGCCGTGAGATGAGGTCTGATTCCCCTGCATTGCATGCAGAGCATGTGTGTGTTCCCCATCATACTTGAAAAGAGTTTTGACTTCCTTGATGGAACTCCAGAGAGTCCCCAAGAACACTGTTACAAAGCTAGAGGGACCCTGTGGACTCTGCAGCAACATGAAAGAGCTCGTGTACCCCAAATCAACTCGAGATGAGGCCCAATTCACCTGAATTGGGTCCAGAGCCATCACACGTTCCCCATCAAATAGAACATGCGGCTTGACCTCCTTTACACAACTCCAGAGATTCCAAGAGAACACCATTCCAAGTCCAGAGGAACACCAAGTTCTGCAGAGCAACTCGAGAAAAGCTCCATGTACCCCAAATCATCTCGAGATGAGAGCTGATTCGCTGAACTCGACTCAAAGGGAATTCCAACTTTCCACAAGCACCTCAAGAGGAGGCTTCTCTCAGCTATAAGTATCATAGTGGGACCCTGAGCTTGCTGCCTCAAGTGGAATGTACAATGAGATTCCCAGACTCGAAAAAAGGCCGGATTTCCCTGCAGTGACGTGAATGCAGGCTCGTCTTTCATCTCACAAGATGAAGGGATATCTGAATCCCCCGTGGAGACCCTAAAGAAAGCCCTTGTTCCCCGACTCATCTCGACAGGAGGCCACACATCCCTTTGACAACTCGAGAGGAGTGCAGACTTCAAGGCGTCAAAAGGAGACGACGCCTGACTCACCTTGAAAATTGATAGGGATCCCAATATCCCTCTGGCAACTGCGAAGGAAGTCTGGGTCTCCTGTCTCACCTCGAGAGGCGTCCCTATTGCCCTGCCAAGCCTCAAGGAGAATCCCGAGGTATCCCTGGCAATTAGACATGAGTCCTGAAGTCGCTGAACCAACATGAGTTTTGAAGGGCCATCCCCGCCGTAATACGAGAACATACCCCAGATTCCCACTGAAACTCAAGAAAAACCATGAGACTTCCCCATCGCTGCGAGATGAAGCCCGATTGCAATGCTGCGTGCAGAGCAAGTCTGTGTTCCTCATTAAACACAAAAGGAGCCTTGACTTCCTTGATGGACCTCCAGAAAGTCCCCAAGAACACTATCACAAGTCTAGCGGGACCCTGAGGTCCCCGCAGCAACACAAAAGAGCATCGTGTACCCCAAATCGACTCGAGATGAGGTGTGATTCCCCTGCATTGCATGCAGACCACATCTGAGTTCCCCATCAAACACTAAAGGAGCCTTGACTTCCTAGATGAAATTCCACATAGTCCCCAAGAAGACTGGGGACTTCAGCACCTCACAAGTCTAGAGGTGCTGAGGCCACCACAGCAACACATAAGAGCTTCGTGTACTACAAATCAACTTGACATGAGGCCGGATTCCCCTCCATTGGCTCCAGAGCCATCGTGCATTCCCCATCAAACAGATCAAGTAGCTTGACTTCTTTTAGCAACCCCAGAGATTAACCGAGAGCACCGTCCCATATCTAGAGGAACACCAAGTTCAGCACAGCAACTCGACAAAAGCTCCGTGTACCACAAATCATCTCAAGATGAGAGCTGATTTCCTGGATTGGACTCAAGAGGAATGCCAGCGTTCCACAAGCAACTCAAGAGGAGGCTTCTCTCAGCTATATGTATGTGAAAGGGAACCTGATTTTGCTGCTTCAAGTGGAATGGACATCAAGAAGCCCTGATTCAAAATAAGGCCGGATTTCCCTGCATTGACTTGAATGCAGGCTGATCTTTCATCTCACATAAGGAAGGGATGTCTGAATCCCTTGTGGAGACCCTAGAGAAAGCACTAGTTCCCTGCCTTATCTCGACATGAGGCCTGACTTCCCTTTGAAAACTCGAGAGGCATTCGAAGTTCAATGCTTCAAAAGGAGACGAAGCCTGACTCCTTTTCAAAATTGATAGGAATCACGATTTCCCTATGGCAACTGGACAGGAACCCTGGGTCTCTCGCCTCACTTCGAGAGGCATCCCTATTGCCCATGCAAGCCTCGAGGAGAATTCCGAGGTGTCCCTCGCAACTAGAGAGGAATCTTGACGTTGCTGATCCAACACAAGTTTTGAAGGTCCATCCTCGTCGTAACTAGAAAACATAACCCAGGTTCTTGCCGCAACTCGAGAAAAACCATGAGGCTTTCACCTGGCCGTGAGATGAGGCCTGAATCCCCTGCACTGCAGGCAGAGCAATTCCCTGTTCCCCATGAACACGAAAGGAGCCTTGACTTCCTTGATGGAACTCCAAAGAGTCCCCAGGAACACTGTCACTGGTATAGAGGGACACTGAGTTCCCCACAGCAACACGAAAGCGCTCTGTGTACTTCAAATCAACACGAGGTGAGGCCTGACTCCCCTGCATGGTCTCCAGAGCCATCCAGCATTCCCCATCAAACACGACAAGTGGCTTGTCTTCCTTTAGGCAACTCCAGAGTTTACCCGAGAACACCGTCCTAAGTATAGAGGAACACCACGTTCAGCACAGCAACTAGAAAACATCTCTGTGTACCTCAAATCATCTCGAGATGAGCGCTGATTCCCTGGCTTTGACTCAAGAGGAATGCCAGCTTTAAACAACACCTAAAGAGGAGGCTTCTCTCAGCTATAGGTATGTGAGAGGGACCCTGAGTTTGCTGCCTCAAGTGGCATGGACACTGAGAAGCCCTGACTCAAAATAAGGCCAGGTGTCCCTGCAGTGGCTTGAATGCAGGCTCATCTCTCATCTCACAAGATGAAGGGATGTCTGAATCCCCTGTGGAGACCCTAGAGAATACCCTAGTTCCCAGCCTCATCTTAAAAGGAGGCCTCACATCCCTTTGACAACTCGAGAGGAACACAGAGCAACATGTAAAGGCTCTGTGTACTCCAAAACAACTCAAGATGAGGCCCGATTCCCCTGCACTGCGTTCAGAGCAAGTCTGTGTTCCCCATCAAACACGAAAGGAGCTTTGACTTCCCTGATGGAAATCCAGAGAGTCCCCAGGAACACTGTCACAAGTTTCGAGGGTCCCTGAGGTCCCCGCAGCAACATGAAAATGCACTGTGTACTTGAAATCAACTCGAGATGAGGCCCGCTTCCCATGCACTGCATGCAAAGCAAGTCTGTGTTCCCCATAAAACACGAAAGGAGCCTTGACTTCCTTGATGGAAATCCAGAGAGTCCCCAGGAACACTTTGAAAAGTCTAGAGGGACCCTGAGAACCCCACAGCAACATGAAAGTGCACTGTGTGCTTCAAATCAACTCGAGATGAGGCCCGATTCCCCTGCATTAGCTCCAGAGCCATCACTCATTCCCCATCAAACACAACAAGTGGCTTGACTTCCTTTAGGCAACTCCAGAGATTACCTGAGAATACCGTCTCAAGACAAGAGGAATACCAAGTTCAGCACAGCAACTCGAGAAAATTCCATGTACCCCAAATCATCTCGAGATGAGAGCTGATTCCCTGGCTTTGACTCAAGAGGAATGCCAACTTTCCACAAGCCCCTCAAGAGGAGGCTTCTTTCAGCTCTAGGTATGTGAGAGGGACCCTGAGTATACTGCATCAAGTGGAATGGTTACCCAGATGCCATGACTCGAAATAAGGTTGGATTTCCCTGCAGTGACTTTAATGCAGGCTCGTCTTTCATCACACATGATGAAGTGATGTCTGAATCCCCTGTGGAGACCCTAGAGAAAACCCTAGTTCCCCAGCTCATCTCGACAGGAGGACTCACAGTCTTTAGAAACCTCCAGAGGCACATGGATTTAAATGCTTCAAAAGGAGAGCATGGCTGCCTCCTCTTGAAAATTGATAGGAATCCCCAAATTACTGTGGCAACTGGATTGGACCCTGGGTCTCCCCCCTCACCTCGAGAGGCATCCTTATTGCCCTACCAAGCCTCGAATAGAATCCCGAGTTGTCCCTTGCAGCTAGACAGGAGTCCTAATGTCACTGAATCAGCACGAGTTTGAAGGGCCATCCCAACCATAACTTGAGAACATAACTCAGGTTCCCGCCACAGCTCAAGAAAACCGTGAGAATTCCCCCTTGCCATGAGATGAGGCCCGATTCCCCTGCATTGCATGCAGAGCAAGTCCATGTTCCCCATCAAAAACGAAAGGAGCCTTGACTTCCTAGATGAAACTCCACATAGTCCCCAAGAACTGTGTCAGAAGTCTAGAGGGACCCTGAGGTCAGTGCAACAATAGGAAAGAGCACCGTGTACCACAAATCAACTCGAGATGAGGCCCGATTCCCCTGCACTGGCTCCAGAGCAATCCTGCATTCCTCATCAAAGAGCACAAGTGGCTTGACTTCTTTTGGGCAACTCCAAGATTCCCCGAGAACACCATCCCAAGTCTAGAGCAACACCAAGTTCAGCACAGCAACTCGAGAGAAGCTCCGTGTAGCCCAAATCATTTCGAGATGAGAGCAGATTCCCTGGCTTTGAAACAAGAGCAATGCCAACTTTCCACAAGCAGCTCAAGTGGAGGCTTTTCTCAGCTCTTGGTATGTGAGAGGCACCCTGAGTTTGCTGCTTCAAGTGGAATGGACACCGAGATGCCCTGACTCGAAATAAGGCCGGAATTCCCTGCAGTGACTTGAATGCCGGCTCATCCTTCATCTCAAAAGATGAAGGGATATCTGAATCCCCTATGAAGACCCTAGAGAAAGCCCTAGTTCCCCGCCTCATCTCGACAGGAGGCCTCACATCCCTTTGACAACAGGAGTAGAACACGGAGTTCAGTGCTTCAAAAGTAGACAATGATTGAGTCCTCTTGAAAATTGACAGAAGTCCCAGTATCCGTGTCGCAACTTGAAAGGACACTGGGTCTCCCGCCTCACCTCGAGAGGCATCCCTATTGCCCTGCCAAGACTCGAGGACAATCCCGAGTTGTCCATTGCAACTAGACAGGAGTCCTGACGTAGCTGAAAAAACACGAGTTTTGACGGGCCATCCCCATCGTCACTTGAGAATATAACCCAGGTTCCCTCCACAACTCGAGAAAATCCATGAGACTTCCTGCTCGATGAGAGATGAGATCAAATTCCCCTGCACTGAGTGAAGAGCAATTCCGTGTTCCCCATCAAACATGAAAGGAGCCTTGACTTCCTTGATGCAACTCCAGAGAGTCCCCAAGAACACTGATAAATGTCTAGAGGAACCCTGAGGTCACCACAGCAACATGAAATAGTTCGGTGTACCCCAAATCAACTCGAGATGAGTCCAGATTCCCCTTCATTGGCTCCAGAGCCATCCAGCGTTCCCCATCAAACATGACAAGTGACTTGACTTCCTTTAAGCAACTCCAGAGATTCCCCGAGAACAACGTCCTGAGCATAGAGGAACACCACGTTCAGCACAGCAACTAGAAAACAGCTCCGTGTACCTCAAATCATCTCGAGATGAGACTTGATTCCCTGGCTTTGACTCAAGAGGAATGCCAGCTTTAAACAACACCTAAAGAGGAGGCTTCTGTCAGCTATAGGTACGTGAGTGGGACCCTGAGTTTGCTGCCTCAAGTGGAATGGACACCGAGATGCCCTGACTTGAAATAAGGCCGGATGTCCCTGCAGTGATTTGAATGCAGGATTGTCTTTCATCTCACAGATGAAGGGATGTTTGAATCCCCTGTGGAGACCCTAGAGAATACGCTAGTTCCCAGCCTCATCTCGACAGGAGGCCTCACATCCCTTTGACAACATGAGAGGCAAGCGGAGTTCAATGCTTCAAAAGGAGACGAAGCCTGACTCCTCTTGAAAACTGACAGGAGTCACAGTATGGCTCTGGCAACTGCAAAGGGAAACCTGGTGTCCCGCCTCACTTCGAGAGGCATCCCAATTGTCCTGCCAAGCCTCGAGAAGAATCCCAAGGTGTCCCTCGGAACTAGACAGGAGTCCTGACGTCGCTAAACAAACACGAGTTTTGAAGGGCCAACTCTGCCGTAACTCGAGAATATAACCCAGGTTCCACACCACAGCTCCAGAAAAACAATGAGACTTTCCCCTCACCGTGAGATGAGGCCCGATTCCCCTGCATTGCATGCAGAGCAAGTCCGTGTTCCCCATCAAACACGAAAGGAGCCTTGACTTCCTAGATGAAACTCTCCATAGTCCCCAAGAACTCTGTCAGAAGTCTAGAGGGACCCTGAGATCAATGCAGCAACACGACAGAGCCCCGTGTACCACAAATCAACTCGAGATGAAGCCTGATTTCCCTGCATTGGCTCCAGAACAATCCTGCATTCCTCATCAAAGAGCACAAGTTGCTTGACTTCTTTTAGGCAACTCCAGAGACTCTATGAGAATACCGCCACCAGTCTAGAGGAACACCAAGTTCAGCACAGCAACTCGAGAAAAGCTCCGTGTACCCCAAAACATTTCGAGATGAGAGTTGATTCCCTGGCTTCGACTCAAGAGGAATGCCAACTTTCCACAAGCAGCTCAAGCGGATGCTTTTCTCAACTATAGGTATGTGAGAGGGACCCTGAATTTGCTGCCACAAGTGGAATGGACACCGAGATTCCCTGACTCGACATAAGGCTGGATTTCCCTGCAGTGACTTGAATGCAGGCTTGTCTTTCATCTCAAAAGATGAAGTGATGTCTGAATCCCCTGTGGAGACCCTAGACAAAGCCCTATTTCCCCACCTCATCTCGACAGGTGACCTTACATCCCTTTGACAACACGAGTCGAATGCGGAATTCAATGCTTCATAAGGAGACGATGACTGAGTCCTCTTGAAAATTGACAGGAATCCCAGTATGTCTGTTGCAACTTGAAAGGACACTGGGTCTCCCCCGTCACCTCGAGAGGCGTCACTATTGTCCTGCCAAGCCTTGAGGAGAATCTCAAGGTGTCCCTCGCAACTAGACAGGAGTTCACACATCGCTGAACAAACATGAGTTTTGAAGGGCCATCCCCGCCGTAACTCTAGAACATAACCAGGTTCCCTCCACAACTCCAGAAAAACAATGAGACTTTCTCCTCACCGCGAGATGAGGCCCAGTTCCCATGCAATGTATGCAGGTTAAGTCCGTGTTCCCAATCAAAAGGAAAGGAGATTGACTTCTTTGAAGGACCTCCAGAGAGACCCCAAGAACACTGTCAGAAGTCTACAGGGACCCTGAGGTCCCCGCAGCAACATGAAAGGGCTCCGTGTACTCCAAATCAACTCAAGATGAGGCCCGATTCCCCTGGACTGCATTCAGAGCAAGTCCGTGTTCCCCATCAAACACGAAAGGAGCCTTGACTTCCTTGATGGAACTCCAGAGAGTCCCCAGGAACACTGTCACAAGTCTAGAGAGACCCTGAGGTCCCCTGCAGCAACATGAAAGTGCACCGTGTACTTCAAATCAACTCGAGATGAGACCCGATTCCCCTGCATTGTCTCCAGAGACATCACTCGTTCCCCATCAGACACACAAAGTGGCTTGATTTCCGTTAGGCTACTCCAGAGATTACCCGAGACTACCATCTCAAGACTAGAGGAACACCAAGTTCAGCACAGAAACTCGAGAAAAGCTCTGTGTACCCCAAATCATCTCGAGATGAGAGCTGATTCCCTGGCTTTGACTCAAGAGGGATGTCAACTTTACACAAGCACCTGACGAGGAGGCTTCTGTCAGGTATATGTATGTGAGAGGGACCCTGAGTTTGCTGCCTCAAGTGGAATGAACACCGAGATGCCCTGACTCATAATAAGGCCGGAATTCCCTGGAGTGACTTGAATCCTGGCTCGTCTTTCATCAAACAAGATGAAAGGATGTCTGAATCCCCTGTGGAGACCCTAGAGACAGCCCTAGTTCCCCGGCTCATCTCAACAGGAGGCCTCACATCCTTTTGAAACTCGAGAGGCACGTGGATTTAAATGCTTCAAAAGGGGAGTATCGCTCCCTCCTCTTGAAAATTGATAGGAATCCCAAAATTCCTGTGGCAACTGGAAAGGACCTTGGGTTGCCCCTCTCACATTGAGAGGCGTCCCTATTGCCCTGCCAAGCTTCGAGGAGAATCTCGATGTGTCCCTCACAACTAGACAGGAGTCCTGATATCACTGAACCAACACAAGTTTTGAAGGGCCATCCCAGCTGTAACTCGAGAATATAACCCAGTTTCCCGCCACAACTCGAGAAAACCATGAGAATTCCCCCTCGCCGTGAGACGAGGCCTGATTCCCCTGCATTGCATGCAAAGCAAGTCGGTGTTCCCCATCAAACACGAAAGGAGCCTTGACTTCCTAGATGAAACTCCACATAGTCCCCAGTAACTCTGTCACATGTCTAGTGGGACCCTGAGGTCAACGCAGCAACGTGAAATATCCCCGTTTACCTCAAATCAACTTGAGGTGAGGCCTGATTTCCCTGCATTGGCTCTCGAGCAATCCAGCAATCCTCATCAAGCAGGACAAGTGGCTTGACTTCTTTTAGGCAACTCCAGAGATTCCCTGAGAACACCGTCCCAAATATAGAAGAACACCAAGTTCAGCACAGCAACTCGAGAAAAGCTCCGTGTACCCCAAATCATTTCGAGATGAGAGCTGATTTCCTGGCTTCGAATCAAGAGGAATGCCCACTTTCCACAGCAGCTCAAGCGGAGGCTTTTCTCAGGTCTAGGTATGTGCGAGGGACCCTCAGTTTGCTGCCTCAAGTGAAATGGACACCGAGATGCCCTGACTCGAAATAAGGCCGGAATTCCCTGCAGTGACTTGAGTGCAGGCTCGTCTTTCATCTCATCAGATGAAGGGATTCCTGAATCCCCTTGAAGACCCTATAGAAAGCCCTATTTCCCCACCTCATCTTGACATGTGGCCTCACATCCCTTTGACAACACGAATGGAAAGCGGATTTCAATGCTTCAAAAGTAGACGATGACTGAGTTCTCTTGAAAATTGACAGGAATCCCAGTATCCCTGTGGCAACTTGAAAGGACACTGGGTCTCCCACCTCACCTCGAGAGGTGTCCTCCTTATGGACTTGCCAAGTCTCGAAGTGAATCTCGAGTTGTCCCTCGCAACTAGACTGGAGGCCTGATGTCGCTGAACAAACACGCGTTATGAGGGGCCATCCCCTTCGTCACTCGAGAATATAACCCAGGTTCCTTCCGCAACACGAGAAAGTCCATGAGACTTTCCACTCGAAGAGAGATGAGATCAAATTCCCCTGCATTGCGTGCAGAGCAATTCCATGTGCACCATCAAACATGAAAGGAGCCTTGACTTCCTTGATGGAACTCCAGAGAGTCCCCAAGAACACTGATACAAGTCTAGAGTGACCCTGAAGTCACCGCAGCAACACGAAAGTGCTCAGTGTACTGCAAATCAACATGAGATGAGGCCAGATTACACTACATTGGCTCCAGAGCCATCCGGCGTTCCCCATCAAACACGACAAGTGGCTTGACTTCCTTTAGGCAACTCCAGAGATTCCCTGAAAACACTGTCCTAAGTATAGAGGAACACCACGTTCAGCACAGCAATTAGAAAACAGCTCCGTGTACCTCAAATCATCTCGAGATGAGAGTTGATTCCCTGGCTTCGAATCAAGAGGAATGCCAACTTCCAGAACCCCCTCACGGGGAAGCTTCTCTCAGCTATAGGTACGTGAGAGGGACCCTGAGTTTGCTGCCTCAAGTGGAATGGACACCGAGATGCCGTGACTCGATATAAGGCCGGATTTCCCTGCAGTGACATGAATGCAGGCTTGTCTTTCATCTCAAAAATGAAGGGATGTCTGAATCCCCTGTGGAGACCCTAGAGAAAGCCCTAGTTCCCCACCTCATTTCCACAGGAGGTCTCACATCCCTTTGACAACTCGAGAGGAACACGGAGTTCAATGCTTCAAAAGTAGACGATGACTGACTCCTCTTGAAAATTGACAGGAATCCCAGTATTCCTGTAACAACTTGAAAGTGACAGTGGGTTTCCCTACTCATCTCGAGAGGCATCCCTATTGTCCAACCAAGTTTCGAGGAGAATCCCGAGGTGACCGTCACAACTAGACAGGCGTCCTGACATCATTGAACAAACAGGAGTTTTAAGAGTTCATCCCTGTCGTCACTCGAGAATATACCCCAGGTTCCCTCCGCAACTCAAGAAAAACCATGAGACTTCCCACTCGATGAGAGATGAGATCAGATTCCCCTGCATTGAGTGCAGAGCAAGTCCGTGTTCCCCATCAAACATGAAAGGAGCCTTGACGTCCTTGATGGAACTCTAGAGAGTCCCCAAGAACACTGATACAAGTCTAGAGGGACCCTGAGGTCCCCGCAGCAACATGAAAGCACTCCGTGTACTCCAAATCAACTCAAGATGAGGCCAGATTCCCCTTCATTGGCTCCAGAGCCATCTGGCGTTCCCCATCAAACACGACATGTGGCTTGACTTCCTTTAGGCAACTCCAGAGATTCCCCGAAAACACTGTCCTAAGTATAGAGGAACACCCTGTTCAGCACAGCAACTAGAAAACAGCTCCGTGTACCTCAAATCATCTCAAGATGAGACCTGATTTCCTGGCTTTGTCTCAAGAGGAATGCCAGGTTTAAACAACACCTAAAGAGGAGGCTTCTCTCAGCTATAGATATGTGAGAGGGACCCTGAGTTTGCTGCCTCACGTGGAATGGACACCAAGATGCCCTGGTTTGAAATAAGGCCGGATTTCCCTGCAGTGACTTGAATGCAGGTTCGTCTTTCATCTCATAAGAGGGAGGGACGTCTGAATCCCCTGTGGAGACCCTAGAGAATGCCCTAGTTCCCCGCCTCATTTTGACAGGAGGCCTCACATCCCTTTGACAACACGAGAGGCATGTGGAGTTCAATGCTTCAAAAGGAGATGAAACCTGTCTCCTCTTGAAAACTGACAGGAGTCACAGTATTGCTCTGGCAACTGCAAAGGCAAACTTGGTCTCCCCCCTCACCTTGAGAGGCGTCCGTATTGCATTGCAACATCTCGAGGAGAATCCTGATGTGTCTCTCCCAACAAGACAAGAGTCCTGACGTCACTGAACCTCACCCCAGACCCTGCACCTGGGGTCACTCCTCCAGTTTCCAAGGTGACTCCACCTGAAATATCCTGTGTCTGTAATCACATGTGCACATCTCCAGGATGACGCCACTTCCCAGACCCAGTACCTGTGGTCACGCTTCCACAATCTCCAGGGTGATCACAACACACTGGACCATGCACCTGGGGTCACATGTCCACAGTCTGCAGGGTGACATTCTCCCAAACCCTATATCTAGGATCACATATCTACAGTCCCCTGGGTGATCCCTCCCAGACACTGTATCTGGAGTCACACATCCACAGTCTCCACGGTGACCCCTTCCCAAGCCTTGCAACTGGGCTCACAATTCCACAGTCTCCAGGGTGAATTCCTTCTGACATTCCCCTGGGGTCACATATCCACATTCTTCAGGGTGACCAACCCAGTCCCTGTCCATGGGGTCACATATCAACAGTCTCCAGGGTGACACTCCTCCCCTGAATGCTCATTTCAAGGGGAGCACAAAAAGCACACCCAAAATATGCACATTTGACAAAAGGGTTATTTTGGACAGATTAATTAAAAAAAAACAAAACAAAACAAAAGAAAAAAACAAACAGCCGCCCCAGGAGGATCTTTGAAAACCAAGTCGAAATTCCATTTTATGAAGTAGATTTACATTTGTTAAGGATATCTCCATCTTTAAGGACGTGTCCCTGTCTGGACCAGGAAATAGAGGATGGCTAAATATCAAGAATGGACTAAGTATCAAGACTGACTTGATATCACTAAATGACTTGACTAAATATCAAGAAGGTCTATGGAATGGACCTGGAAGTTAATCTGCATACCACCATGTCTTTGTTTACTGTGCTTCACCTAATAATCTCCCTTAAATAGCTTCTTCCATTCCTTAACCTCCTTCTTTCATTCTTAGCTGATGATAGCATTTAAGTTAAAGTCTTGGACCATTTCAGAAAGTGACAGTTTTCCCAGGTATCTTTCAACTATATAGGAGGTATGCATGTCATATATTAAACTTCTGATTGTTTTTCTCCAATCCATCTTCCTTTCATTATGAACATCTCAGTGAAGAACATTGAGGCTAGGGGGAAAATTATCTTTCCTCTCATCTAATGCAATAAAATAGCATTCAGAGATATAGAGGAATGAACCACAGACCAATTTAAAATAAAAATAAAGGAAAGCATGAATCTAACACTTACATTACTGAGTGAGGGAATCCAGCCTCAAGTGCTACACACTGTATGATCGTATAAGACATTCTAGCAAAGGTAAAACAGACATGATAAAGAGTTTATGGAATATATGGTTGAAATATTTCACATGGTACTTTAGTGAGGAATACCTGCCACTATGCATTTGTCTAAGCACATAGATTTCTGTTTTCAGAACACAAGAAATTTATTACCTATTCACATTTATTTATTTATGGTATGGAGTGCTAAAGACTGGAATGCAGAATTTAACAAAGAATATAACAGATTGAGAAATAAATGAAAAGCTTCAGACTTCCCTAGGGGCCCAGTGGTTAAGACTCCACGTTGCCAGTGCAGGAAATATGGGTTCAATTCCTGGTCAGGGACCTAAAACCCCACATGACGTGGCACAGCCAAAAGATTTAAAAGGAAGAAGAAAAATTTTAAAAGGCCACTCTCACTCTTAGGACAAAATTATCTGACCTAAGTTCACTGTGTAAATGAATGGAATCTGCAGGCCAAAGGCAAATGTACCATACATAAACAATGGGCTCTGTAAGTTCTTTCCACGGGGGTTTGTAGCTAACAGGACTGAAACTACCATATCAGTTATTGAAGGAGCAAGCCCTGAATTTGGTAAGTGATGAGTAGTGGAAGCCAGGTTTCTTACCATTGGAGTGGGAAGTTACAGGCAGACAAAAGGAGAAGGTTATAATACCTGTGTCATAAGAGATCAGGTTGGAGACATCATTATAAACTATCTTTAACCTAATGCAGAAACATATAACTCCATGTGAAAATCTTCATAACCGTCTGTATGCATAGTCTGGATACATGCATGTGTATTTCCATGCATTGTCTGCTGAGATTATTAAGTTCCCACATACAAGTTTTTATTAATATGCTCTAACAAAAAGGGACAAGGACTCTTTAAATATGTGTCTGATACTAGGACTGAGACAATAAATATGTAAAGCAGCATAATCTTAAAATGTGAGAAAGAAGGACCAAAAAGCCCCATAAAAGCTGAATTATGTAAAATAAAAGCAGGAGAGTATGGAAAAAGCTCTCAATAGCCAAAGCTAGAATGAACTAAGCAGTCTAATTGGCTGGATTATAGCCAAAAGAAAGTGAAAGTGAAGTTGCTCAGTCGTGTCTGACTCTTTGCAACCCCATGGACTGTAAGCTATGAGGCGCCTCCATTCATGAAATTTTCCAGGCAAGAGTACTGGAGTGGGTTGCCATTTCCTTCTCCAGGGGATCTTTCCCACCCAGGGATTGAACCCAGGTATCCTGCATTGCAAGCATATGCTTTTACAGGCTGAGCCACCAGGGAAGCTCCCAAAAGTTTAAAATAATGTTCAGGTGTCCAAACTGGTAAAAAGTAAAAATTAGGTTTTATGAGTAATGTTGAATAAAAATCTCACACAGAAAGATTCTAAATAATTGATACAGACTCAGCTGTCCATCAAGTATATGAAGCTAACTCTCCTCTCCTCAAATGTGGGTCCTGCATTATGACTTCCTCCTTAATAAGGCACTCAGGATGGACGTGAGGAAAATCAACAATAAAGACAAATAACAAATGTTGGCGAAAATGTACGAAATTGAAACTCAAAACTTTACTTGTGGAGAGGTAAAATGGTGCAATCAATGTGTCCAAAACAAGCATTTTCTCGAAAACATAAAAATGTAATTATATCACTCAGTAGTGGCCACAGGACTGGAAAAGGTCAGTTTTCATTCCAATCCCAAAGAAAGGCAAAGCCAAAGAATGTTCCAACTGCCACACAGTTGCACTCATCTCACATGTTAACAAAGTAATGATCAAATTTCTCCAAGCCAGGCTTCAACAGTAAGTGAACCATGAATTTCTAGATGTTCAAGCTGGATTTAGAAAAGACAGAGGGACCAGAGATCAAATTGCCAACACCCGTTGGATCACTGAAAGAGCAAGAGAGAAAAACATCCAGAAAAATATTTACTTCTGCTTTGTTAACAATGCCAAAGCCTTTGACTCTGCAGATCACCACAAACTGTGGAAAATTCTGAAAGGTATGGGAATACCAGACTGCCTTACCTGCCTCCTGAGAAATCTGTATGCAGGTGAAGAAGCAACAATTAGAACTAGACATGGAACAATGGACTGGTTCCAAATCAGGAAAGGAGTACAGCACCCTGCTTATTTAACTTATATGCAGAGTATATCATGTGAAATCCCGGGTCTGGATGAGGCACAAACTGGAATCAAAATTGCCAGGAGAAATATCAATAATTTCAGATACACAGAGGACACCACTCTTATGGCAGAAAGCAAAGAAGAACTAAAGAGTCTCTTGATGAAAGTGAAAGAGGAGAGTGAAAAAGTTGGCTTAAAAATCAGTATTCAGAAAACTAAGATCATGGCATCTGGCCCCATCACTTCATGGCAAATAGATAGGAAAACAATGGAAATGGTGACAGAATTTATTGTGGGGGGGGGGGCTCAAAAATCACTGAAGATGGTGACTGCAGCCATGAAATTAAAAGACACCTGCTCCTTGGAATAAAAGTTATGACCAACTTAGACAGCATATTAAAAAGCAGAGACATTACCAACAAAGGTCCATGTACTCAAAGCTATGGTTGTTCCAATAGTCATGTATAGACGTTACAGCTGGACTACAAAGAAAACTGAGCACCGAAGAAGTGATGCTTTGGAACTGTGGTGTTGGAGAAGACTCTTGAGCATCACTTGGACTGCAAGGAGATCCAACAAGTCAATCCTAAGGGAAATCAACCCTGAATATTCATTGGAAGGACTGATGCTGAAGCTGAAACTGCAATACTTTGGCCACCTAATGTGAAGAACTGACTCATTGGAAAAGACCCTGATGCTGGGAAAGATTGAAGGCAGGAGCAGAAGGGGATAACAGAGGATGAGATGGTTGATGGCATCACCAACTCGATAGACATGAGTTTGAGCAAGCTCTGGGAGTTGGTGATGGATAGGGGAGCCTGGTGTGCTGCAGTCCACGGGGTCACAAAGAGTCGGACATGAGTGAGTGACTGAACTGAAATATCATATGTTTTGGTAACTCCACTCCTAGATATACATCCAAAGAATTTAAAAGAGGTGCTCAAATATATACTTGTACACCAATATTTACAGCAGCAGTGTTCTTGATAATCCAAGTTAAAAACAATGAAAATGTCCACCAACAAGTGAATGGAAGAGCAAATAGGGCAGTTCCATCCATGAGATGCATTACTCTGCCATATAAAGGAATATAGTAAAATAATGCCACAGCTTCAGAAAATAGTAGGGGGCTTTACAAAAACTTAAACACAGAGTTAACATAGAATCCATCAATTCCGGTCCAGGTTATACACTCAAGATATTTAAAACCAAATACTGAAACAGATATTCAAACCCCATATTCATAGCAGCATTATTCATAGTAACCAAAAGGTGGCAGCAGCACAAGTGTTCAACAGATGACTGGATAGGCACGATGTAGTATATACACAGTGGGATCTGATTCAACCTTTAAAAACAAGATAACTCATACATGCTATAATGTAGATGAAACTTCAAGTCATTAGGTGAAGTGAAACAAGCCTGACACAAAAGGAAAAATGTTCTATGATTCCACTAGTATGAGATATCCATATAAGACAAATTCCAAGTAGAGTAAGATGGCCAGGGATTGGGGGTTATGAGTATTTAATGGTTACAGTGTCACTTCAGGAAAAGGGAAAGATTCTGGAGATGAATGGTGGGGAAATTTTTACAATGAGAGTGCAGTTAATGCTATAGAAGTTCATACTTCAAATGACTCAAATAATAAATGTTGTTATATGTTTGTAAGCACAGTGAAAAAAATGACACATGGCACAACATGGAAAAGCACTAAAAACATTCTCAGTGAAAGAAACCACACTGAAAAGCCACCCAGATCATAGTCATCTTGTCACTTTAAATCCATGAAGGTTTTTAACATGAGGGAAAGCCCCGGTGATGGCTCCAGAAAAAGAAAACTGCATTAGAATGAAGAAAGACAGTTGCACAAAGCTTGGGCAGCTGATGAAAGTTGAACTGGTCCTATGGATAGGATTGTAATGTGGAAACCATAATTATCCCCCATTTTGGGGTTGTGGGCTGGTTCCTGGGAAAGTGACCATGTTTTGGGTAAAACACATTGCGGTATTTGGTGTGAATGTAGAAAACTTTGTACCACTATTTAAAGTAGACACGTTTGAAATTTTACTAGAAAGTAAGTTACTTTTCAATACAGCCATGTAAGTCACATGCCAGAAAATCAGAGATGACATCGAACATTGCAATAGAGGCCAAGAGTTAACCTAACTAAATTCAGCTAAAGTAGTTTGATGCTAATTGCCTTGTACTAGTCCACATGGTATTAAAAGGCACCATAGGAAGAGTATATTAGTAGACACCATGCCCTGGGTGCTGTGGATGACCAGATGGAACTGAAACTATTAGATGTCTTAATTCTAGTTTTCCACATAACACTACACCAAAGCAACTGTCAGAACTAAAAAGCGAATTCACAGACTTGCCTGGCAGTCCAGTAGTTAAGACTGCACTTCCACTGCAGGGGGTACAGGTTTGATCCTCGGTCAGAGAACTAAGATCCAACATGTCGAGCTGTGGGGCCAAAAAAAAAAGAAAAAAGAAAGTCAGCAGAACTGCAAGATCATTTGTGATTCTCTACACTAATAATGAACTATCAGAAAGAGAAATTAAGAAAATAATTCCTTTTACAATTGCATCCCCTCCCCCACATAACTAGAAATCTAACCAAGGACTTGAAACACCTGAAAGCTAAAAACTACAAGACAATGATCAAAGAAACTAAATGGATACAAGTAAAAAGATATCCCATGCTTATGGGTGAAAATACCATTAAAATATCCATTCTAAACAAAGCAACGTACACATTCATGCAATCACTGCCAACATTTCAATGACATTTTTCACAGAAACAAAAGCAATCTTTACATCTGTGTGGAGCCACAAAGGAACCAGAAGAGCCAAAGGGATCCTGAGAAAGCAGAACAGGCTGGTGGCATGTCTATCCCTGACTTCAATCTAGAGTATGTACCTAAAGTCACCAGAAGACGTGTGGAATTGGCACAGAAATAGTCAAGAGAGCTCAGAAGTAAACCTACAGGTGCATGGTAATTAATTTACAAGAAAGGAACAAAAAATATATACGCGGGAAAGGACAGTCCCCCCCACCCCCCTCAATAAACCGTGCTGGGAAAAATGGAAACCACACACCAAGGAACAATATAGGACACCATCTTATACTACAGACAAAAACTGACTAAAATCCCACAGCTTTCCACATCAAGCCCTAACAGTCTTGGGTCCTCTTAAGACAGACTTTCAGCAACAGCCACACACAGAAGCTTCTTCCCAATTTTCCTCACTTTTTCTTTCAGCAGCACATCGTTGCAGGAATCTTGAGGAAACCAGACTCCCGTCAGACTCAACTGAACCCCACAATGTCCCAAAGCTGAAGCACCAATGGGTTCTGAGGAGATCATGGGTCCTGAGGAAACTAGATTCCATCAGCCAAAACTAAACCCCATAATGCCCCAAAGCCAAAATACAATGGATCCTGTGGTGACCCATCTCCTGTCAGCCTGAACTGAACCCCACAATGTCACAAAGCTGAACCCCCATAAGGTCCTGAGGAGATCAAATTCTATCAGCCTGAATTGAACCCCACAATGCCCCAAAGCTGAAACCACATGGGTCTTGTGGTGACCCATCTCCTGTCAGCCTGAACTGAACCCCACAATGTCCCAAAGCTGAACACCCAGCAGGTCCTGAGGAGACCAGATTCCATCAACCTGAACTAAACCCCACAATGCCCCCAAACTGAAGCCCCAGTGGGTTCTGAGAAGACCAGATTCCATCTGCCTGACCTGAACCTCAGAGTATCCTGAAGCTGGGTCCTGAGGAGACCAGAGTGCTGTCAGTGGCCACCAACAGCCAGGTGCTCCAGCAGAGTGGGGAGTTCCCCCTGGGGTGAGGAGAGTGTCAGGGGGGCGGGCTCCTCATTATCATGAATAGGCATGATCAAGAAGGTTTGCAGGGGCCAGGGCAAGGACAAGGGAGATAAGCTCCAGCTCCGAGTATTCTAAGTCCCCACTTTCTGAGATTGCGTGACCTACATGATCCAGACTTTGCAAGGAGCAAGCTGAGTTACAGAGGCAGAAGGAGCAGGAGGTGATGTAAAATTTTAACGTTTCCTCTTCAGGTTCAGAAAGATGAAGCCCTCCCAGGTTCCCAGGTCCTTGTGCCCCAGTGACTGTGAGCTCTTCCTTCTGGGTGTATGACCAACCCCCACACTAAGTCCCCTCTATACCCATGGCCCTGGCCCAAGCCTAACCTCCCCCTCAGGCCCTGATGAAGCTCCCCGCCCCCATTGTGCATCTCACATCCCACCCCAACGTGGTCTTTTTGAAGCCTAAACAAGACCATCATCCTCTCCTCCCTGTGATTCCCCTCACCTGATGAAGCCAGGTCTTCATCCGTTCCAGGTGGCTCCAAGGGCCTCATTCTCTCCATGTGTGTGGCCGCTCTCTGTGCCCGTCTTTATGGGCATGTGGTGATCTCCTAAAATGAGGGTTATTTGACAGAGAGAGAATGGGGTAAATGGTGGCCACCAAAGATGTGTCCCCCCAGAACAGGGCCGTATCTGGGAAAAGAGTCTTTGTAGATGTAGTTAAGGATAGCCAGGTAAGGTCATCTAGGGTTAGGGTGACCTTCAATCCAACTGACAGACTCCTTCAAAGAGACGAAAGAGGACACAAAGGGGAAGCCTCTTAAAGGCAGAGGCAGAGATGGGAGGGAGGGGGCCACAAGCCCAGGGAACCCTGGAGCCCCTGAAGTTGGAAAAGGCAGGAATGATCCTGTCCTGGAGCCTCTGGAGGGACCTCAGCCCTGTGCCACCTTGATTTCCGGTGTCTGGTCTCCAGGACTGAGAGAGGATGAACTCCTGTTGTTTTAAACCACCCAGCATGTGATCATGTTAGAGAAGCCACAGAGCAGCCACACAGACCCTGCTCTGTAGGATCCTAGAAATGTGGGTCTCATTAAAGCAGATGAAGGGTGGATTACAGAACCCTTAAAATCAGCTCTGGACCCTCAGAAATGCTAAAGCAGTGGCTGGGCTCCAGAATGTTGAGGGGTCAAGTCTGAAGCCTGTGCCTAGGGGTACTGGGTGCACACGCCTCCCTGGGTTCTTACACCAGTACATGTGGTGTAACATCTCAGTCTTGATGGAGGACATTTAACATCAATGGCCACATTGCTAATTAAGAAGCCACCAGTTGCACAGGTGAAAGCCCAATTAGGGCACTTGCTTCAGGGATGAGCAATTCTGAAGATGGTCAGGGATGGGGACTTACTCATGTGTAGCCAGCCAGCAGCCCTTGCACATACCCCACCCCCTCCCCTCCCAAGGAGGGACCTCAGTGGGAAGCTGGGAGACTACACGGAGTCATCTCTAAGTAAATGCTGGCTGACCCCCAGGCTAGCCATTCCTGAACCTCATCCATCCTTCATAGATAAAACACTTGAATATGTGCAAAGACCTCACAGGCTGGAGAAAAGTGGAGCCACTCCAGCGACAGCATGCTTACTGACGTGGCTCCTGTAGGTCAGGCAGAATGGTCCTGGCCTGGGTGATCTGGAAGCTTTGCACTTTCCTACCTGAGTTACTCCTCCTGTGCTGCTCCCATTGCCTGTTTTCTTGCTTCCTCATTTCTGCCTGAGAAGATTTCCAACAGCAGGAACAGGTGACACAGCCCATCCTTAGGAAGTGACAGCTTAGCACCTCCTGCAGAAGGTCCAGCAGAGCCCAACACAGACCCAATCCCCCGAAACACTATGGGCCCTCACTCTCTCTTATCAAGCCAACCCTGCAAGATCTAAGCAGAAAGACAGCATCAGGTACAGCTGCAGGCACTTGAGGGGGTTTATATAGACCTCAACCCAGGCACACATCCAAAGGGCAGGCCAGTCAGGTCAGCCAATCTGCCCACCTGGGCTTGTGGTTTCAGAAAATGGGCCTCGTTGTCCTGGCCAGGGTTCCAGGAACAGGTGTGGGTCCTTTGGGTCAGGATGGATATGGGGCTGCTGCTCTGACTTGTTTTCTCATCTTCTTATCTGACCTATAAGTGGGAGAGGATTTCAGGAAGGCCTTCTTCTAATGAGAGGGACCCAGGGGTCAGGGAGAGGATGGGTGGTGGGTGGAGACAGACTCAGTGCCCAGGTGCTATGGGACCCTCTGGAAAACCTGCTGGAAGGAGACTGCAACCAGTGAAGCCCAAGGTCACAAAACTATCCTGAAGCTGCTGTATGTTACCTCAGGTCCTCCTCTGAGGGTCTCAAGGTCAGATCTGTCCAACAGAGGAGCTGGGGGCTCTTTGCAGTGAGGGCTCTGTGAACAGCTCCTGGGTGCTGAGCCCTGCAGGATACCTGCCCAGGTGAGCCCCATATCCTGGGAGGCACCTGCCCATAAGAACCATGTATCCTGGGAGGGGCGAGTGAACAAGTATTCTCTCTGTGCAGTTATCACAGATTAGCTTAGTGACTCTCACACGGGCAGTGCTGGAATTAGATGAGAACAAGGACATGTTGGGGGACGTTCCCTGAAACACCCCCAGGCCCATCCAGAGTGAAGAGTTCAGTAGGTGGGTACTGGTTGCTGTGCTGGGGTGGGAGGTTTCATGGGTGCCTCTTGTTTCTTCACCTGACACCACAGAGGCCTCTGCAGGACACAGAAGACAGCCTGCCCAGGGACGGTGTGAGCCCCTGGCGACCAGGCACGGGAAGTGAGAGGGAAGGACCAGGCTGAGGGGGCCTTTCTGCTCTGAGTTGGGAGTGGACAAGCAAGTGGTGAGTGTGATCTAGGAAAGTGGCTCTGGTGATGGGAGGCTTGTTGAGGCCGTCTGAGTACGAGTTGGAAAAGAATGTTCAGACATAGAGCATTTCAGAAGGGAGTGAGTTTGTATTAAGAACAAAGAGCAGAGATAAAGTGGGCACTGTGGGCTCAGGGGGCCAACCACCTGACAGACTAGGGAAAGTTGACTGATTTCCTGGGTTAAGAGCCAATTTTTACAGTTTCAAGGCAAAGAAAATTCCTACTGGAAGGTTGATATTAGGTGATTGGGTGGGGTACCATAGGGTGTTTACTGGAGTGGGCATCCTTGCCTGGTAGGGAGTCAGGAAGCTCATTAGCGATGATCAGGTGCTTTTGGCAACGGTTGCAAAGGGGGCCCAGTCCGATTCACAGGTGACCTTGGTTCTGGGGCCCACTTCTATGGCCTTGGTGTGAGGACTCCCAGTTGTGGCCTTGGGGAAGGAGTCACCTCAACAAGACTGACCCTGCTTCAGAGTAAAAGTTCCATCAAGTTTTCCCTGCAGGAGAGATCTAGTGATCCTAGATCTGTTTGGAAAAGTCTTGGACACTGCAGGGACACATACTGAGTGTGAAACTGGATATTGAACCTTGTTGGCAAAACTCACCTTTTCTCTCTGTTGGCATTAAAAGGGTGTGGGCTGACAGCTACCTGAGAATCCATCCAATTGACAATTTCCTATTTACAACATAAATGAGTTTGGTCAAATTATTTCTATTTCTATGCAAACAGGCAGCTTGCAACACCTTGTGGCAGGATCATTTCCAATAGATTGTCAACTAATCAAGGTAACAACATTATGACACTCAACACATTTAGATATAATTTCCTAAGCCTTTTTCTTGAGGGACAGACCCAATATGAGCTAGGAATGTGTTCAAAAGGCTCAGAAAGTGCAGGAAAATACACTGGCTATGACTGGAAATTAGGGTCTCTGTGCAAACCTGGAGTTCTGACATCTTACAATCTAGACAGTTCCTGATAGACAGATGCATGAAAAACACTCTACTTTTATGTTTTTCTTTCATCAAAGGAACATGGATTTCCTAGCATTCTGTGTGCTGAGAGTAACTCACTGCTCTAAAATGCTTGCTTGGACTTCATTTTTCAGTAAGAACTTCCCCTGACTGTGTTACAGTCAGGACGGTCCCACACTCACAGGGAAAAAGCAAACTAGCATCCAAACGTTTGTTCCATCAGGTTTTCTCTGTAGGAGAGATCCAGTGATCCTAGGTCTGTCTGGAAAATGCTTGGGTAGTGCATGGACACATACTGAGTGTGAAGCTGGATCCTGGACCTTGTTGGCTAAATCAGCATTTTCTTTCAGGTGGTCCTAAAATGGTGCAGAGTAGCAACTGCCTGAAGATCCATCCAATTGCTGTTTTCTTACTTGTGACAGCAATATCTTTGGTCAGACCTCTTGGATTTCTGCAGCAAACATGGGACTTTCAATTCCTTGCCACTGGATCATTTCCAATGGCAGGTAAACTCATTAGGTAACCAGACTCGATGGCATTCAGCACTCTCAGACACACTCCTACAGCCTGTTTCTTCATAGACAGTCCCAGGATGACCTAGGAATGGGTTCGCTAGTATCAGAAATGTGAGCAAACATACTGGCTGTGACTCTGAAAATTAGGTGCTCTGTGCAAATCTGGAGTTTTAACATTTTAGAATCTAGACAGTTTCTGATAGATGTCTGAAATACACTCCTTTTTATTTTTTGCCTTTCATTCCTCAAAGAAACACAGATTTCACAGCATTATGTTTGCTGAGAGTGACAGACTGCTTGGAAATTCTTGCCTGGAAGTCATTTTGAAGTAACAATTTCCCCTCCCCTGTGTTACCATGGGAAATGCCCCCACACTGACAGAGAAAAGTAAACAAATGTCAAAACATCTGTTCCGTGAAGTCCCCTGTAGGAGGGATCCAGTGATCCTAAGTCTGTCTGGAAAATTCTTGGATAGTGCTTGGACACATGCTCAGTGTGAACCTAGATTCTGGACCTTGTTGGCAAATTAGAATTTTCTCTGTGTTGGCCACAGTAGGCTGGGGTTTAGCAACTCCTTGAAAATCAGAACACTTGCTCTTTTCCCACTAACGACAGCAATAGCTTTGGTCAAAACACTGGAATTGCTGAAGCAAGCAGGCAGCGTGCAACTCCTTGTGGCAAGATCATTTCCATTGGAATGCCAATTAAACTACTTAGAAACAGTATGGCACTCAGCTGTGTCAGACACACTCCTCCAGACTCTCTCCTCATGGTGTGTCCCAGTAAGATAGAGTACTGTGCTCATGAACCATGGAAAGTTCAGGGAAACTTACTGGCTGTGTCTCTGGAATTTAGGGCATCTGTGGAAGCGTGGTCTTCTCACATCTTAGAATCCAGACAGCAGTCATGGATAGAGAGATGCCTGAAAAGCACCCTATTCATTGCCGCTCATTCCACGAGTGAACACAGGTGTCCCAGCATTCTGTTTGCTAAGAGTAACACTCTAAGTGGAAACCCTTGCCTGGAAGTCATTTTTAAGTAAAAATTTCCCCTCACGTGTGTTACACTAGGGAAGGCTCCCACACTCACAGGGAAAAGCAAGCAAACATCAAAATGTCTCTTCCATCAATTTTTCTCTGTCAGAAGGATCCAATGGCCCCAGGTCTCTCTGGAAATTTCTTGGATACTGCAAGGGAAACATACTGACTGTGAACCTGAATATTTGACCTTCTTGGCAAAATTAGCATTGTCTCTCTTTTGGCACTAACAGGATATGCGCTGGAAGCTGCCTGAAAATCCTTCCAATTGATATTTTCCTACTTCTGACATCAATAGGTTTGGTCAAATCTTTCAGGTTTCTGACACAAGCAGGTGGCTTGCAACCCCATCGAGCTGGATCATTTCCATTAAAATGTCAAATAATCTAGGTAACAACAGTATGGCTCTCAGCAATCTTAGATAATTTCACAGCCAGTTTCCTCTGAATCAGACCCAATAGGAGCCAGGAATGTGTTCATAAGGCTCTGAAAGTGCAATGAAATATACTGGCTATGACTTTGGAAATTAGGCCCTGTGTGCAAACTTGGAGTTCTCACATCTTAGACTTTAGATAGTTCCTGACAGATAGATGCCTGAAAAACACCCACTTTTATGTCTTTCATGCATTTAAGTAACATAGTTATCCCAGATTTCTGTGTGATGAGAGTAACACACTGGTTGAAAATCCTTGCTTGAAGGTGATTTTTCAGTAACAATTTCCCATGACTGTGTTACTGTAGGGAAGACCCCCAAACTCACAGGAAAAAGAAAACAACCAACCAAATGTCTATTCTATAAAGTTTTCTCTTTAGGAGAGATCCAATGATCCTCTGCCTGTCTGGAAAATTCTTGGATACTACAGGGACACATACTGAGTGTGAATCTGCATCCTTGAATCTGTTGGCAAAATTAGCAAATTTTGTCGGTTGGATCTAAAAGAGTGCGGCCTTAGCAACTGCCTGAAGATTCATCCAATTGGTCTCTTCCTAATAATGACAGTGATAACATTGGTCAAACCTTTGAGGTTTCTAAAGCAAGCAGGCGGCTCACTACTCCTATCTGCTGGCCCATTTCCAGTGTAATGTCACCTCATCTAGTTAAGCACTGTATGGCACCCAGCCCTCTCAGACATACTCCTGCATCCTGTTTCCTCATGGGCAGGCCCAGTTTGAATAAGGAATGTGTTTAAAGCCTTGGAAGGTGCAGGGAAACACAGTACCCTAACTCTGGAAGTTAGGACCCTGGGAAAGCCTTGAAGTCTCATGCCTTGAGTTCTAGATAGTTCCTGATAGATAGAGGCCTAAAAATACCCTCCGTATGGATGCCTTTCCGTCCTCGAAGGAACATAGCTTTCCCAACATTCTGTGTGCTGAGAGACACACGGTGCTTGAAAACACTTGCTTGTAGGCCATTGGTCAGTAGAAAATTCCCCTGAAGGTGCAATGGTAGGGAAGGCTCCCACACTCACTGGGAAAGGCAAACCAACATCCAAACGTGTACTCCATAACATTTTGTCTTTAGGTGCGATCAAGTGAGCCTAGGTCTGTCTGGAGAATTCGTGGGTATTGTGGGGACACATCATGAGTGTGAACTTGTATATATGAACTTGGTGGCAAAATTCTCATTTTCATCTCCCACACTCATTTTGGGACCACATTGGTTCTAAAATGGTGCAGTGTAGCAAATCCTTGAAAATCCATCCAATTGCTGTTTTCTTACTTTTGACAGTGATAGATTTGTCCACCCTTTGGAATTTCTGAAGCAAGCAGGTTGCTCACCACTCCAGCCACTAACTGATTTCCATTGTACTGGCACCTCATGCAGGTAAGCACAGTATGCTGCCCAACACACTCGGATACACTCGTGCAGCCTGTTTCTTCAGGAGCAGTCCCAGTATATACTTGGAAAGTGTTTACAAGGCTTGAAAAGTTCATGGAAACACACTGCCCTGACTCTGGGTGTTAGGATCCCTAGGAAAGACTGAAGGTCTCACGACTTAGAATGTAGACAGCTCCTGATAGATAGAGGGCTGAAAGCACTCTCTGTTGATGCATTTCTTTTCTTGACGGAACATAACTTTCCAAACATTTTGTGTGCAGAGAGACACACACGGCTTGAATATGCTGGCATGGAGGTCATTTTTCAGTAGCACTTTCCCCTGATGGTGTGACCATGGGGATGCCGCACTCTCCATTTTTAGAGAAAGACAAATTAGCATTCAAACGTCTGTTCCATCACATTTTCTCAGTAGGATCGATCCACTGAGGCTAGTTCTGTCTGGAAACTTTGTGGATACTGCATGGAGACATCCTGAGTCTGGACATGGATACCGGATTTTGGGGGCAAAAATAATATTTTTTCTCTTGATTTGGGAAAATGCTACGGCCTTGCAACTGCTTGGAAATCCATCCAATTGCTGTTTTCTTCCTTCTGACAATGATAGCTTTGGTCCATCCTTTGGGATTTCTGAATCAAGCAGGCGACTCACCACTCCTACCCTCTGGCCCATTCCCAGAGGAATGTCATCTCATCTAGGTAAGCACAGTATTGGTACCATACAATCTCAGACACTCTCCTACAGTCTGTTTCCTCATGGGCCATCCCTATATGAGCTAGGATGTCTTTGGGAGGCTTGGAAGGTGTAGGAAAAATAGTGCCTTGACTCTGGTAGTTAGGTCCCCTGGACAAGCCTGGAGGTCAATGTTAGATTCTAGACAGTTCCTAATAGATATAGGCCTAATAACACACTCTCTGTTGATGCCTTTTCTTCCTTGAAGAAACATACTTTTCCCTGCATTCTCTGTGCTGGGGATCACACACTGCTTGAGAACGCTCTTTGGAGGTCATTTTTCAGTAGAAACTTCCTCTGACAGTGTAACCTTAGGGAAGGCCCCCACACTCACTGGAAAAGGCAAACCAACATCCAAACTTCTGTTGCATCACATTTTGTCTCTAGGAGTGATCCAGAGAGCCTAGGTCTGTCTGGAAAATCGTGTATACTGCAGGACCACATCCTAAGTGTGAACCTGGATACTGGAACTGGTGGCACAATTCACATTTCTCTTTCGGTTTGTCCTAAAACTGTGTGGCCTGGCACCTGCTTGAAAATCCATCTAATTGCTGTTTTCTTACTTTGAAGAGCAATAACTTTGGTTCACCCTTTGGGATTTCTGAAGCAAGCAAGGAGATCACCACTCCTAGTCATGGGCCTATTTCCAGTGGAATGTCACCTTATCTAAGTAAGCACATAATGGCCCCTCTGTATACTCAGACACACGCCCACAGTCTGTGTCCTCATGGACAGTCCCAGTGTGACCTAGGAATATGTTTACAAAGCATTAAAAGGGCAAGGAAGACACTGCCCTGACTCTGGAAGTTCCGTTCTCTGGGAAGGCTGGAGGGCTCTTGTTAGAATCAAGACAGTTCTTCATAGATAGAGGCCTGAAAACACACTCTCTGTTGATACCCTTCCTTCCTCGAAGAAACAGTACTTTCCCAGTATTCTGTGAACTGAGAGTCACACATTGCTTGAAACCGTTTGCTTGCAGGTCATTTTTCAGTAGCAATTTCTTGTGATGTTGTGACAGTAAGGATGTCCTCTACACTCACAGGGTAAGGCAATCCAAGATCCAAACATCTGTTCCATCACATTTTCTCTATCAGAGCAGCCAGTGAGCCTAGGTCTTTGTGAAATATGGGTAGATACAGCAGAGACACCTCCTGAGTCTGACAGTGGATACCGGAACTTGATGGTCAAATTTGCAACTGCTAGAAAATCCATACAATTGCTTTTTTTTTTTTTAATTTCTAACAGTGGTCACTTTTGACCCACCTTTGGGATTTCAGAAGCAAGAAGGCAGCTCGCAAGTGCTGCTGATGGCCTATTTGCAATGGAATGTCACCTCACCTGGGTAACAACAGCATGGCACCCTGCAGTCTGAACACATTCCTGCAGCCTGTTTCCTCATGGGCAGTTCTGGGATGATGTAGGAAGGTGGTTAAAAGCCTGGGTTAGTGCAGGGAAACACACTGCCCTGACTCTGCAAGTTAGGTCCTCAGGGTAAGACTGGAGGTCTCACATCTTAGAAATCTAGACAATTCTTGATAGATAAAGGACTGAAAATTCATTCTCTGCTGATGCCTGTCTTTCCTTGAAGGAACATTGTTTTCCCAACATTCTGCTTCCTGAGTGTCACACACTTGCTTGGAGGTCATTTATCACTAAGAATTTCCCCTGAAGATGTGACTGGAGGGAAAGCCCCACAAACACAGTAAAAGGGAACCACATTCAAATGTCTGTTCCATCACGTTTGCTCTGTAGGTGAGATATAGTGAGCCTAGTCCTATCTGGAAAATTCTTGGATACTGCAGGGACACATCATGAATGTGAATCTTGATAGCAGATCTTGGTGGCAAAATTTGCATTATCCTCTCCATTGGGCTTAAAACGTTGTGGCCTAACAACTGCTTGAAAGTTCATTTAATATCTGTTTTCTTACTTCTGACAATGATAGCTTTGTTCCAGCTTTCTGGATTTCTGAAGCAACAGGCGGTTCATAACTCCTAGTCCCTGGCCCATTTCCAGTGGAATGTCAGTTCATTTGGTAAGGGCAGAATGACACACAGCACACACAGACACTCTTCCATCGCCTGTTTCATCATGGACATTCCTGAGTGATCTTGGAATGTGCTTACAAGGCTCAAACTTTGCAGGGAAACACTGCCCAGACTCTGGAAGATGGGTCCTCTGGACAAGCCTGGAGATCTCACATCTTAGAATATAGACAGATCCTGATAGATAGAGGCCTGAAAACACACTCTCTATTGATGCCTTTCCTTCCTCAAATGAACGTAGCTTTCCCAGCATTCTGTGTGCTGAGAGTCACATACTGCTTGAAAATGCTTGCCTGGAAGTTGTTTTTCAGTAGCAATTTCCCTTGATGGTTTGACCATAGGGAAGTCCACCACACTCACAGGAAAAGGCAAAACATCATCCAAACGTCTGTTCCATCATGTTTCTCTGTAGGAGAGATCCTAGGGTTAGGGTTAGGGTTAGGGTTAGCCTAGGTCTGTCTTGAAAATTCTTCAGTGCTGTGGGGACACATCCTGCGTGTGAACCTGGGTAATGGACCTTGGTGGCAAATTTCGCATTTTCCTCTAGGTTGGCCCTAAAATGCTGGGAAAGCAATGGCCCTTTGAGTAAGGAAAGGCGTCACCAGAGAGTGTGTTTCCAGGCCTCTATCTATTAGGAACTGTCTAGATTGTAAGACGTGAGACCTCCAGTCTTGCCCAGATGACCTAACATCCCGAGTCAGGGGATATGTTTCCATACAATCTCTGAGCCTTGTAAATACATTCCTAGGTCATACCAGGACTGCCAAGGAGGAAACAGGCTGTCAGAGTGTGTCTGAGAGAGCTGGGTGCCATGTGGTGCTACCTATATTATGTGACATTTCACAGGAAAGGGACCACCAGATAGAAGTGGCAAGCAGACTGCTTGCTTCAGAAATTACATGGGTGAACCATATCTGTCACTGTCAGAAATAAGAAAACAAGTACTGGATGGATATTTAAGCAGTGGCTATGCCAAACCATTTTAGTGCCAACTGAGAGAAAAAGGTGAATTTTGTCCTGTATTCAGGTTCACACTCAGGATGTGACCCCACAGGATCCAAACTTTTCCAGATAGACCTGGGTTCACTGGACCTCTCTAACAGAGAAAACGTGATGGAACAGGTATTTGGATGCTTGCTTGTCTTGTGATTGTGGGCGCTTCCCTACTGTCACAGTCTCTGGGGAAATTGCCACTGAAAAATGAACTCCAAGCAAATGTTTTCAAGCAGTGTGTGACTCTCAGCACACAGTACATTGGGAAAGTTATGTTCCTTCAATGAAGGAAAGGCATCAACAGAGAGTGTGTTTTTTATAGCAGGAACTGTTCAGCTTCTAAGATGTGAGAGCTCAGGCCTGATTAAAGGACCTAAGTTCCAGAGTCAGGACAGTGTGTCTTGCTGCACTTTCTGAGACTTCTAAATGCATTCCTAGGGCATACCAGGTCTGCTCCTAAGGAAGGATGCTGAGGGAGTGTATCAGACTGTGCTGGGTGAAATACTGTGGTCACATAGATGAGGTGTCATTCCACTGGAAATGGGCCTGCAGCTAGGAGTTGCAAGTCATTCACATGCTTCAAAAATCCCAAAGGGTGAACCAAAGCTAGCATTGTCAGAAGGAAGAAAACAACATTCAGATGGAATTTCAAGCAGTTGCTCGGCGGCACTCTTTTAGGGCCAAGTGAGAGAAAAATGCATATTTTAACACCAACGTCTGGTATCCAGATTCAAACATAGGTGTTTCCCCGCAGTGTCCACGGATTTTCTAAATAGACTTACATTGATGAATGGCCCCACCAAGAAAACGTGATTGAACAGATGTTTGGAAGTGCTTTTGAACTTACCTGTGAGTGTGGCGCCTTCCCTACAGTCACACCTCCAGGGGAAATTGCTAATGAAAAATGACCTCCAACAAGCGTTTTCAAGGAGTGTGTGACACTCAGCACACAGAATGTTGAGAAAGCTATATTCCTTTGAGGAAGGAAAGGCATCTCGAGAGAATATGTTATCAGGCCTCTACCTGTCATGAACTGTCTAGATTCAAACATGTGAGTCCTCCAAGTTTCCCAGAGGACCTAAATACCAGAGTCAGGGCAGTGTGTTTCCCACCACTTTCTGAGATTTGTAAACACATTCCTAGGTCAAACCAGATCTGACCATAAAATTCATGCTGCAAAAGTGTGTCTCAGCGTGCTGGGTGACATATTGTGCTAACCTAGATGAGATGACATCTCCCTGGAAAGGGGCCAGTGGCTTGGAGTGGAGAGCCTCCTGCTTGATTCATAAATCCCAAAGGGTGCACCAACACTATCACTGTCAGAAGTAAGAAAACAGCAATTAGATGCATTTTCAGGCAGTAACTAGGTTTAACCGTTTTAGGGCCAACTGAGAAAACAATGGAAATTTTGCTGCCAAGGTCCAGTATCCAGGTTCAAACATAGGGTGTGTAGGAACAGTATCCATGAGCATTCTAGACAGTTAGGTTGAATGGATTGCTCCTATCAAGAAAACGTGATTGAGCCGACGTCTGGATGATCCTTTGCCTTTTCCTGTGGGTGTGGCGGTCTTCCCTAAGGTCACAACATCAGGGGAAGTTGCTACTGAAAAATTACTTCTAACAAGCCTTTTCAAGCAGTTTGTGACTCTGAGCACACAAAAAGCTGGGAAAATTATGTTCCATCCAGGAAGGTAAGGCATCAACAGAGAGTGTTTTATCGGGCCTCTGTGTATCACAAACTGTATAGACTCAAAGATGTGAGACTTCCAGGTTTGCCCTGAGGACCCAAATTCCAGAGTCAGAGCATTGTATTTCCCTACACTTTCTGAGATTGCATCCAAGTACCATATTTTGTACTCGATTGTTGACCATGATGGCTACTCCATTTCTTTTAAGCGGTTCCTGCCCACAGTAGTAGATATAATGGTCATCTGAGTTAAATTCACCCATTCCTGTCCATTATAATTTGCTGATTCCTAGAATGTTGACATTCACACTTGCCACATCCTGTTTGACCACTTCCAATTTGCCTTGATTCAAGGACCTAACATTCCAGGTTCCTATGCGATATTGCTCTTTACAGCATTGGACCTTGCTTCTATCACCAGTCACATCCACAACTGGGTATTGTTTTTGCTTTGGCTCCATCCCTTCATTCTTTCTGGAGTTATTTCTCCACTGAACTCCAGTAGGATATTGGACACCTACCGACCTGGGGAGTTCCTCTTTCAGTATCCTATCATTTTGCCTTTTCATACTGTTCATGGGGTCCTCAAGGCAAGAATACTGAAGTGGTTTGCCATTCCCTTCTCCAGTGGACTACATTCTGTCAGACCTGTCCACCATGACCCGTCCGTCTTGGGTGGCTCCACACGTCATGGCTTAGTTTCATTGAGTTAGACAAGGTTATGGTCCATGTGATCAGATTGGCTAGTTTTCTGTGATTATGATTTCAGTGTCTGCCCTTTGATGCCCTCTCACAACACCTACCATCTTATTTGAGTTTCTCTTACCTTGGACGTGGGGTATCTCTTTACAGCTGCTCCAGCAAAGCACAGCCACTCCTCCTTACCTTGGACAATGGGTATCTCCTCAGGCCGCCCCTCCTGACCTTGAATGTGGAGTAGCTCCTCTCGGTCCTCCTGCACCCGTGCAGCTGCTGCTCTGTGGACGTGGGATTGCTTCTCTTGGCCACAGCCCCTGACCTTGGGCATGGGGTAGCTCATCTCAGCCACCTCCCCTGACCTCAGGCATGAGGTAGCTCCTCTCGGCCACTGCCCCTGGTCTCGGACATGGGGTGGCTCCCCTCAGCCACTACCTCTGACCTTGGGCGAGAGATAGCTCCTCATGGCCATGCTTCTGCATGGTCCGTCACAGCCTGCACCATTTAAATGCCGAGTTCCAAAGAATAGCAAGGAGAGATAAGAAAGCCTTACTCTGATCAATGCAAAGAAATGGAGAATAACAACAGAATGGGAAAGACTAGAGATCTCTTCAAGAAAATTAGAGATACCAAAGGAACATTCCATGTGAAGATTGGGTTCAATAAAGGACAGAAATGCTATGCATCTAACAGAAGCAGAAGCTGTTAAGAAGAGGTGGCAAGAATACACAGAACAACTGTACAAAAAAAGATCTTCATGACCCAGATAATTATGATGGCGTGATCAGTCACCTAGAGCCAGACATCCTGGAATGTGAGGTCAAGTGGGCCTTAGAAAGCATCACTACAAACAAAACTAGTGGAGGTGATGGAATTCCAGTTAAGCTATTTCAAATCCTAAAAGATGATGCTGTGAAAGTGCTGTACTCAATAGGTCAGCAAATTTGGAAAACTCAGCAGTGGCCACATGACTGGAAAAGATCAGTTTTCATTCCAATTCCAAAGAAAGGCAATAACAAAGAATGCTCAAACTACTGCACAATTGCACTCATCTCACACGCTAGTAAAGTAATGCTCAAAATTCTCCAAGCCAGGCTTCAGCAATACATGAGCCGTGAACTTCCAGATGTTCAAGCTGGTTTTAGAAAAGGCAGAGGAACCAGAGATCAAACTGCCAACATCTGCTGGATCATTGAAAAAGCAAGAGAGTCCCAGAAAACATATATTTCTGCTATATTGACTACGCCAAAGCCTTTGATTGTGTGTATCACAATAAACTGTGGAAAATTCTGAAAGAGATGGGACTACCAGACCACCTGACCTGTCTCTTGAGAAACCTATGTGCAAGTCAGGAAGCAACAGTTAGAACTGGACATGGAACAACAGATTGGTTCCAAATAGGAAAAGGAGTATGTCAAGGCTGTATATTGTCTCCCTGCTTATTTAACTTATATGCCGAGTACATCATGAGAAACACTGGGTTGGAAGAAGCACAAGCTGGAATCAAGACTGCCAGGAAAAACATCAGTAACCTCAGATATGCATATGATACCACCCTTATGGCAGAAAGTGAAGAGGAACTAAAAAACCTCTTGATGAAAGTGAAAGAGGAGAGTGAAAAAGTTGGCTTACAGCTCAATATTCAGAAAACTAAGATCATGGCATCTGGTCCCATCACTTCATGAGAAAGAGATTGGGAAACAGTAGAAACAGTGTCATACTTTATTTTTGGGGGCTCCAAAATCACTGCCGATGGTGATTGCAGCCATGAAATTAGAAGATGCTTACTTCTTGGAAGGGTTAAGACCAACCTAGATAGCATATTAAAAAGTGGAGACATTTCTTTGCCAACAAAGCTCCATCTGGTCAAGGCTATGGTTTATCCAGTGGTCATGTATGGATGTACGAGTTGGACTGTGAAGAAAGCTGAGCACTGAAGAATTGATGCTTTTGAACTATGGTGTTGGAGAAGACTCTTGAGAGTCCCTTGGACTGCAAGGACATCCAACCAGTCCATCCTAAAGGAGATCAGTCCTGGGTGTTCATTGGAAAGACTGATGCTGAAACTGAAACTCCAGTACTTTGGCCACCTGATGTGAAGAGTTGACTCATTGGAAAAGACCCTGATGCTGGGAGGGCTTGGGGGCAGGAGGAGAAGAGGATGACAGAGGATGAGATGGCTGGATGTCATCACCAACTCGATGGTCATGAGTTTGTGTAAGCTCCGGGAGTTGGTGATGGACAGGGAGGCCTGGTGTGCTTCGATTCATGGGGTCCCAAAGAGTCGAATACAGCTGAGCGTCTGAACGGAACTGAACTCTTTCTGAGCATTGTAAACACATTCCTAGGTCATACCAGAAGTGCCCTTAAGAAAAAACAGGCTGCAGGAAGATTTCTGAGATTGCTGGGTGCCATGCTGCACTTACCAAGATGATGTAGCATTCCACTGTAATTGGGCGAGCGGCTACGAGTTGCTAGCTGCTTACTTGCTTCAGAAATCCCAAAGGGTGTACCAAGTGATCACTGCCAGAAGTAAGAAACCAGCAGCTAAATGCATTTCCAGGTAGTTGTTATGCTCTACTGTTTTTGGCCAACTGAGAGAGAAAGGTGAATTTTGCCACCAAGGTCCACTGGCCATGTTCACACCTAGGATGTGTCCACTCAGGATCCAAGAATTTCCCAGACAGACCTAGGCACACTGAATCTCCACTACAGAGAAAACATGATGGAACTGACCTTTGGTTGTTGCTTTTCCTTTTCCTGTGAGTTTGGTGGCCTTCCCTATGGTCACACTATCAGGAGCAATTGCTAATGAAAAAGGACTTCCAACAAGTGTTTTCAAGCAGTATGTGACTCTATGGACATGGAATACTGGAAACCTACGTTCCATTGAGGAAGGAAATGTGTGTTTTCAAGAATCTGTCTATTAGGAACTGTCTAGCTTCAAAGATGTGAATTCTCCATATTTGCCCAGAGGACCTCAATTCCAAAGTCAGGGCAATGTGTTTTCCTGCACTTTTTGAGCTTTGTAAATACATTTATTGGTCATACCAGGACTGCCCATGAGGAAACAGGCTCTCTATATGAGGAACTGTCTAGATACTAAGATATGAGACCTCTAGGTTGGTACAGAGGACCTAAATTTCAGAGCAAGGGCAGTGTGTTTTTGAGCATTTTCTGAGCTTTGTAAACACATTTCTGAGTAACGCCAGGTCTGCTCATGAGAAAACAGGCTTCAGGTGTGTGTCTGAGGGTGCTGAGTACCATACTGTGCTTACCTAGATGAGGTAACTTTCCATGGCAAATCGGCACGTGACCAGGAGTTGTGAGCCATCAACTTGCTTCAGAAATCTTGAATGGTGGACTAAAGTTTGCACTGTCAGAAGTAAGAAAAAAGTAATTGGGTGGATTTTCAAGCAATTGCTAGCCACACCTCTTTATGGCTCCAGAGAGAGAAATACAAATTGTGCACCCTAGGCCCTTTATTCAGGTTCACACACGGGATGTGTTCCCTCGTGATTCAAGAAATTTCCAGACAGACCTTTGCTCCCCAGAGTTCTTCTACAGAGAAAACTGGTTGGAACAGCCATTTGGATGTTGCTTTGCCTTTCCCTGTGAGTGTGGGGCCGCTACTTATGGTCACAGCCTCAAGGAGATATTGCCACTGAAAATAGACTCGCAAGCAAGCACTTTTCAAGCAGAGTGTGACTCTCAGGTCGCAGAATGTGAAGAAAGCTATCTTCCTTTGAGGAAGGAAAGACGTCCACAGAGAGTGTGTTTTCAAACCTCTATCTTGCAGGAAATTTTGAGCTTCTAAAACATGAGACCAGCAGGTCTGCTGAGAGGACCTATATTCCTGAGTCAGGGCCGTGTGTCTCCCTGTAATTTCCGAGTCTGACAAACACATTCCTAGATCATAACGGTACTGACCATGAGAAAGCTGGCAGCAGGAGTGTGTCTGAAAGGGCTGAATGCCTTACTGTGGTCAACTGTGTGAGGTGATATTCCAGTGACAGGCTCAAAGCTCCAAGGTGTGAGCCACCCGCTTGCTTCAGAAACCCCAAAAGGTAGAGCAAAGCTAGCTCTGTCAGAGTTAAGAAAAGAGCAATTGGACGGATTTTCAAGCTGTTGCTAGGCCGAACCACTTTAGGGCCCCCTGAGAGAAAAATGTGAATTGTGCCCTGTAGGTCAGGTATCCAGGTTCAAACACAGGGTGTGTCCCAGCAGGATCCAAGAATTTTCCACAGAACTAGGCTCACTAGACCTCTCCTGCTGGGAAAATGGGATGGAACAGACATTGGAAGTTGGTTTGCCCCTCCCTATTGTCACAGACTCAAGGAGAAAGTGCCCCTGAAAGATGACCTCCAAGCAAGCACTTTTCAAGCAGTGTGTGACTCTCAGTTCACAGAATGCAGGGAAAGATATCTTCCCTCAAGGAAAGAAAGGCATCAAAAGAGAGTGTATTCTCAACCCTCTATCTTGCAGGAACTGTTTAGCTTCCCAGATGGGAGGCCTCCAGTAGTGCTCAGAGGAACTAAATTCCAGAGTCAAGGCCATGTTTCTCCCTGCACTTTCCAAGCCTTGCAAAGCCATTCCTAGGTTATACCAGTACTGCACATGAGGAAGCAGTCTGCGAGAGTGTGTCCAAGAGGACTAGGTTCCTCACTATACTCACTTCAGCGAGGTGGCATTCCACTGTGAAAAGGCCCACAGCTGGGAGTTGAAATTCACCCACTTGCTTCAGAAATCAAAAAGGAAGGAGCAAATCTAGCTCTCTCAGAATCAAGAAAAGAGCAAGTGGATGGATTTTCAAGCTGTTGCTAGGCTACATTGCTTTAAGGTCCACAGAGAGAAACACAAATTGTGCCCCCTCATTCTGGTATCCTGGTTCACAAACAGGGTGTGTCCCCAAAGGATCCAAGAATTTTCCAGACAGACTTACGTTCACTAGAGTTCTCCTACAGAGAAAACGGGATGGAACAGACATTTAGATATTGCCTTGTCTTTCCCAGTGAGTGTGGAACCCCTCTGTTTGACTACTGCCCCAAGTGGAAATTACCATTGAAAACTCATGTCTAAGCGAGCACTTTTCAAGCACTGTGTGACTCTCAGTTCGCAGGATACTGGCAAACCTATATTTCTTCAAGGAAGGAAAGGCACCCACAGAGAGTGTGTTTTCAAACCTGTCCCTTGCAGGAACTCTTTAGCTCCTAAGACATGAACCCTCTAGTTCTGCTCAGAGGACCTAAATTCGAGAGCCTGTGCCCTGTGTCTTGGTGCATTTTCCCACCTTTCAAACACATATCTAGGTGATACTGGTACTGCCCTTGAGGAAGCAGACTGTGGGAATATGTCTCAGAGTGCTGGGTCCCTTACTGTGGTCACCTCTGTAAGGTGACACTCCAGTGTAAATAGGCCCAAAGATAGGAGTTGCGAGCCGCCCATGTGCTTCAGAAACCCCAGGGGTGGAACAAAGTTAGCTCTGTCAAAAGTAAGAAAATGGCAATTGGACGGATTTTCAAGATGTGGATAGGTTACACCACTTTAGGGCCACCCGAGAAAAATATGCAAATTTGAACCTGGGTGTCCAGATTAACGCACAGGGTGTTTCCCCACATGATCCAAGAATTTTTCAGACAGACCTAGGTTCACTGGAGCTCTCCTGCAGAGGAAACATACATCCAGAGTCTCCAGTGTGAACCCTCCAAAATCTATACCTGGTGTCACGAATCCACAGTCTCCAGGATGACCCTACCCTCAAGATCCTGTACCTGGGGTCACAAGTCCACTATTTCCATGTCGAGTCCACCTCCAAGAACTTGAACTTGTGGTCACATGTCCAGAGTCTTCAGAGTGACCCCACCTCCCCGAAGCTACTGGTGTGAAGCATCCACAGTTTTAAGGATGGACCCAATTCCCAGAACCTGTAGCTGGGGTCACACTTCCAAATTCTAAGGGTTACCCCACCTCCCACACATTGAACCTGGTTTCCCATGTCCCTGTTAGCCAAGGTTACCCTCTCCATGACCCTGTAATGGGGATCACATGTCCACAGTCTGCTGTGTGTCGTCACTTCCCAGACCCTTCACCTAGAGTCACAATCACAGTTTCCAGGTTACTCCTTTGCAGACCCTGCACCTGGAGTCACTTATCCACAGTCTCCAGGGTGACTCATTCAAAACCCCACACTGGGGCTCACATGACCACAGTCTCCAGGGTGACCCAAGCACCCAGATCCTGCACCCAGGGTCACATATCCACAGGCTCCAGGGTGTACCTCTTGCAGACCCTGCACCTGGGGTCACATACCTACAGCCTCCAGTGTGATCCCCATCCCCAGACCTGATTTGGGTGAGAAATATCCATAGTCTCCAGACTCATACCTTGGATCACATATCCACAGTCTCCAGAGTCACACCTTGGGTCACATAGCCATAGTCAGCAGGGTGAACTCACCTCCCAGAGCCTGTACATGGTGTCAAATGTGCACATTCTCCAGGGTTACCACCCTTCCAACATGCTGTACCTGGGTCAAAAGCCCACACTCTCAAGGGTGACCCCCTCTCAGACCCTGTTCCTGGGGTCACATGTCCAGAATCTCCAGAATGATCTACCTCCAAGATGAAGCACCTGATGTCACATGTCAACAGTCTCCAAGGTGACCCCGTCCTCAGAATCTGCACCTGTGGTTACATTTCTCCAGTCTGCAGGATGACCCCCAATCTCAGTATTTGTATTATGTGTCACATGTACATAGTCACCAGGGTAACCACTGCAGGCCCTTTTTCTGACATAACATTTCCACAGACTCCTGAAGAACTCCCTTCCCAGACTCTGAACCTGGGATCCTACCTCCAGGGTCTCGAGGGTGATGCCCTTCCCTGTCCCTTCACCTGGTGTCAAACATCCACAGTCTCCATGGTAACATCCACACCAAAGTCTGATATTGGGGACACAGATCCATAGTCTTCTGGGTCGCAACCCCTCCCAGATCATGCACCTGGTCTCACATGTCCTCAGTCTCCAGGTTGACACCCCTCCCAGACACTGCAGCTGGGGTTACACATCCACAGTCTCCAAGGTGAACCCACCTCACTGACTATTGTACGTCTGGCCACATGGCCTCAGTCTCCAGGGTGACCCTATATCTCAGACACTGTACTTGAGGTTACATATCAACGGTGTCCAGGATGACACCTCTCCCCAGACCCTGTACCTGGGGTCGCATTTGCACAGTCTCCAGGGCGATGCTATATTCCCAACCCTGTACCTGGGGTCACAGGTCGCAGTCACCAGGCTTTCTCCACCCTCAAGAGCCTTTACCTGGGGTCATACGTCCACAGACTCCAGGGTGACTCCCTCCCAGACCCTTCACCTGGCATCCTATGTCCACAGTCTCCTGTGTGATATCACTTCCCAGACCCTATACCTGTGGTCACAGATCCACAGTCTCCATGGTGATCCCCTTCCCAGACCCTGTAATTTGGATCCCATGTCCTCAGTCTCCAGTGTGACACCACCTCTCATACCTTGTACTTTGGTGACTTGTCCACAGTTTCCAGGATGACTCAAACGGTGCATGTGGAGTCACATGTCCACATTCTGCAAAGTGACCCCAGTCCCTAACCCTGAACCTTAGTCACACAGCCACAGTTTCCAGAATGACCTCACTCCAGACCCTGCACATAGGATCACACCTCCACCTTCTCCATATTGACCCCCTCCTTGAACTTCTATCAGGTTTCACACATGCACCATCTCCACAGTGACCACCACCAGATCCTGTACCTGTGGTCAGGGTCCGCAGTCTGCAGGGTGAGACCATTTTGTACCTTAAACCTTGGTTCACCTAGCCAGTCTCCAGGGTCATCCCTGCCAAACCTGCACCTGGGGTCACATGTCCATACTCTCCATGGTGACATCCCCCAGGCCCTGTACTGCTGCTGCTGTTGCTGCTGCTGCTAAGTCATGCCAGTCGTGTCCAACTCTGCGACCCCATAGATGGCAGCCCACCAGGCTCCCCCATCCCTGAGATTCTCCAGGCAAGAACACTGGAGTGGGTTGCCATTTCCTTCTCCAAAGCATGAGAGTGAAAAGGGAAAATGAAGTCACTCAATCATGTCTGACTCTTAGGGACCCCATAGACTGCAGCCTACCAGGCTCCTCCATCCATGGGATTTTCCAAGCAAGAGTACTGGAGTGGGTTGCCCACTCCAGTACCTAGTGTCATATATCTGCGCAGACCCTATACGTAGTGTCATATATCCACAGTTTCCCGGGTTACCCCACTTCCCATATCATGCACCTGGGATCACATGCTCAGTCTGCAAGGTGACCCCGATCCCATTCCTGTACCTTGTGTCACAAGTCCACAGCCACCAGGATGGCCCCACCCTCAAGATCCCATACCTGGGGTCACACTCCTGTCTCCAGTGTGATCTCACCTCCCAGAAACTTTACCTGGGGATAAACGTCTACTGTTTTCAGGATGGTCCCAACTCCCTGAAACGGTACCTGGAGTCACTCTTCCATAGACATTGAGGCTGTTCCATGCCCCTGGTCCACAGGGTTACACCCTCCAAGACCCTGTAATGTGGTTTACATGTCCACAGTCTCCTGTATGTCATCACTTCCCAGAACCTTCACCTGCAGGCACACAAACAGAGGTTCCAGGATGACTCCCTCATAGACCCTGCACTTGGAGCCACATATCCACAGTCTCACAGGTGACTCATCCAAATCACTGTACCAGGGCTCACATAACCACAGTCTTCCAGATGCTGGACTATTGACCCCAGCACCCAGTGTCACATGTCCACAGATTCTAGCATGGCCTCACACTCCAGACACTGTACCTTGGGACACATACCCACAGTCTCTAGGATGAACACCCTCCTAGACACTGTACATGGTGTCACATGGGCACATTCACCAACTCCCAAACCCTGTACCTAGGGTCACACGTAGATAGTCTCAGGGTGACCCCACTTGCCAGAACTTGCACCTGGGTTCATATGTCCGCAGCGCCCAGGGTAACACCACCTGTCAAACAATTGTACTCGGTTCAAACACCCACTGGTTCTAGGGTGACACCAATTCCAAGCCCGTGAACCTAGCTAGGGTCACACATCCATGGTCTCCTGGGTGGTAACCCCTCCCAGATCATGCACCAGGTCTTACACCTCCGCAGTCTCCAGGGTGACTACACCTCACAGAATATTGTAATTCTGGTCACATTGCCCCAGTCTCCAGGGTGACCCCGTATCTCTAACCCTCTACCTGGGGTTACATGTACATGTTGGCCAGGAATACACGCCTCCCCAGACTCTGTACACCTGATTACATTGGCACAGTCGCCAGGGTGACTCCAACTTCCCCACCCTATACCTGGGGTCACATGTCCAGAGTCTCCTGGATTTACCCACATTCAAGGGCTAGTAACTGGGATCACATGTCCACAGTCTCGAGGCTTTCCCCACCCACAAGTGCCTGTACCCAGGGTCACACGTCAACTGACTCCAGGGTGACTCCCTCCCAGACCGTTCACCTGGCATCCCATGTCCCTAGACTTTTGTGTGATGTCATTTCCCAGACTCTGCACATGTACTAACAGATTCACAGGCTCCGTGGTGACCCCCTTCCTGGTCTCTGTAACTTGGGTCACATGTTCTCAGTATCCGGTGTGACCCGACCTCTCATGCCCTATACCTTTGGTGACTTGGCCACAGATTCCAGGGTAACCCTCCCCTGCCAGACCCTGTGCTTATTTACACACATCCACAATCTCCAGGATGTTCGCCCTCCCATACCCTGCACCTGGAGTCACATGTCAACAGTTTCCAGCGTGAACCCCACTTTGCCCACTGCACCTGGGCTCACATATCCACATCATGCAGGGTGACACCCCTTCCAGACCATTTCCCTGCCATTAAATGCCTGCAGTCCCCAGAGTGACCCCGTACCTCCCAGACACTGTACCTGAGGTCACATATACAGAGTTTCCTGGATCACCCCCATCCTAGACCCTGTACCTGGGTTCAGATATCCTAGTGTCTTGGGGGACCCAGGTCAGACCTTGCATCTAGGGTCGAATGCCCACTATCCAGGATGACTTGCCTCCCCAATCAGTGCATCTGGGGTCATATGTCCACAATCTTCAAAGTGACCCCATCCCCTAACCCTGCACCTTACTCACACATCCACAGTCTCCAGAGTGATGTCCACTGTCTCACGGGTGACCTCTTCCCTGAACTTGTTCCAGATTTCACACGATCACCATTGCCACAGTGACCACCAGCAGATCCTGAACTTGTGGTCACAGTTCAACAGTCTGCCTGATGAGACCCATTTTGTACCCTGAACCTTGTGAACCTGCACCTGGGATCACAAGTCCATATTCTCCATGGTGTCATCCCCCAGAACCTGTACCTAGTGTCATATATACAGTCTCCTGGACTTCCCCACTTCCAATACCATGCACCTGTGATCACACATCCACAGTATCCAGGGTGATCCCCCTCCTAAACCTGTACCTGGTGTCACAAGTCGACAGACTCCAGGATGACTCTACCGTTAAGACCCTGTACCTAGGGTCACAAGTCCACTGTTTCCAGGGTGAGACCCCTCCCAGACTCTGCACTTGGGGTCACTTGTCGAGAGTCTCCAGGGTGACCCCACCTCCCAGAAACTGTACCTAGGGTGAAACATCCACAGTCACTCAGGTTGGCCCCAATTCCCAGAACCTGTACCTGGGGTCCCACTTCCATAGTCTCGGTTACCACACGCCAAGACATTTAACATGGTGTCCCATGATCTTGGATGCCAGGGTTACCCCCTCCAAGACCCTGTAATGGGGTCACATGTTCACAGTCTCCAGAGTGTCGTCACTTCCCAGACCCTCCACCTGGAGTCACACAAACACAGGTTCCAAGGTGACTCCCTCGCAGGCCCTGCACCTGGAGTCACATATTCACAATCTCACCTTGGGGAATCCCATTCAGACCCTGGATCTACGGTCACGTATCCAGTCTCCAAGATGATTTGCCTCCCAAATGGTGCATTTGAGGTCACATGACCACAATCTTCAAAGTAAAGGCGTCCCCTAACCCTGCATCTAAGTCACACGGCAAATAGTTTCCAGAGTGACCTCAACCCAGACCCTGAAACGAGGGTCACATGTACACAGTCTTGGAGGGTGACCCCCTCCGTGAACTTGTACTAGGTTTCATACGTCCATCATCGCCACAGTGACTACCACCAGATCCTGTACCTGTGGTCATAGATCCACAGTCTACAGGGTGAAACCCTTTTCCTACCCTGAACTTTGGGTCACACGACCACAGTCTCCAGGGTGACCCCACCCAAACCTGCACCTGGGGTCACATGTCCACACTTTCCATGGGGACATACCTGAGACCCTGTACCTACTGTCATATATCCACAATCTCCTAGGTTACCAAACTTCCCATACCATACACCTGTGATCACATGTCCACAGTCTCGAAGGTGGCCCCCTGTATAACCTGTACTTGGTGTCACAAGTCCACAGCCTCCAGGTGACCCCACCCTCAAGATCCTGTATCTGGGGTCACAAGTCCACTTTTTCCATGGTGAGTCTACCTCCCAGACCCTGCATTTGGGGTCACATGTCCAGAGTCTTCAGGGTGACCCCACCTCCCAGAAACCATACCTCGGGTGAAATGTCCACCATTTTCAGGATGGCACCAACTCCCAGAACCTGTACCTGGGGTCACACTTCCATACTCTCAGGGTATCCCCACCTCCCAGACATATAACCTTGCATCCCATGACCCTGGCCACAAAAGTTCCCCCCTCCAAGGCCCTGTAATAGGGGTCACATGTCCACAGTCTCCTGTTTGTCAAAACTTTGTAGACCTCACCTGGAGTCACACAAACACAGGTTCCATGGTGACTCCCTTGCAGACTCTGCACCTGGAATCACATATTCACAGGCTCCAGGGTGACCCCCTCGGAAATCCTGTACCTGAGATCACATATCTACAGTCTCCAGGGTGAATCCCATCCCCACACACTGTCTGAGCGGAATCATCCAGTCTCCCATGAGACCCCAATGTCAAGAACTCATCCCTTGTGCTAGAAGTCTACATTCTCCAGGGTGACATTATTTCCCACACCCTGCACCTTGGGTAGCATATTCACAGTCTCCAAGGTGACCTTACCTCCCAGACCCTTTACCTGGGGTCACATGTGCAAATTATCCAGGATTCCCGCCACTCCAACACCCTGCACCTGGATCAAAAGCCCACAGTCTCAAGGGTGACCTCCTATCTGACCATGTTCCTGAGGTACATGGCCAGAATCTCCAGGATGATCTTGAAAGGTATTGCTGAACCACGCAAAGACACTGGAATTCTTGGCCTCCAGAGGAGATGAATTCAATTCAGGTCCAGAGACGAGGCTTGATTGCTTAGAGCTTTTGTGTAATAAAGTTGTATTAAAGTATAAAGGAGATAGAGAAATCTTCTGACATAGGCATCAGAAGAGGGCAGAAAGTGTAGCCCCTTGCACGTGTTAGCAATGGAATTATATGGCTCAAATGGTAAAGCATCTGTCTGCAATGCTGGAGACCCAGGTTAGATCCCTGGGTCAGGAAGATCTCCTGGAGAAGGAAATGGCCACCCACTCCAGTACATTTGCCTGGAAAACCCCATGGACAGAGGAGCCTGGTAGGCTACAGTCCATGGGGCCACAAAGAGTTGGACATGACTGAGCAACTTTACTTTACTTTTAATTAGTTATTCATATCAGTTCAGTTCCGTTCAGTCGCTCAGTCATGTCTGACTCTTTGGGACCCCATGAATCACAGCACGCCAAGCCTCCCTGTCAGTCACCAACTCCCGGAGATTTCTCGAACTCATGTACATCGAGTCGGTGATGCCATGCAGCCATCTCATCCTCTGTCATCCCCTTTTCCTCCTGTCCCCAATCCCTTACAGCATCAGGGTATTTTCCAATGAGTCAGCTCTTCGCACCAGGTGGCCAAATTATGGGAGTTTCAGCTTCAGAATCAGTCGTTCCAATGAACACCCTGGACTGATCTCCTTTAGGATGTACTAGTTGGATGCCCTTGCAGTTCAAGGAACTCTCAAGAGTCCTCTCCAACACCACAGTTCAAAAGCATAAACTCTTCGGTGCTCAACTTTCTTCACAGTCCAATTCTCACATCTGTACATGACCACTGGAAAAACCATAGCCTTGAACAGAGGGACCTTTGTTGGCAAAGTAGTGTCTCTGCTTTTTATTATGCTATCTAGGTTGGTCATAACTTTCCTTCCAAGGAGTAATTTTCTTTTAATTTCATGGCTGCAATCACCATCTGCAGTGCTTTTGGAGCCCAAAAAGATAAAATCTTACACTGCTTCCACTGTTTCCCCATCGATTTCCCATGGAGTGATGGGACCTGTTGCCATGATCTTAGTTTTCTGAATGTTGAGCTGTAAGCCAACTTTTTCACTCTCCTCTTTCACTTTCATCAAGAGGCTTTTTAGTTCTTCTTCACTTTCTGCCATAAGGGTGGTGTCATCTGCATGTCTGAGATTATTGATATTTCTCTTGGCAATCTTAATTCCAGCTTGTGCTTCTTCCAGCCCAACATTTCTCATGATGTACTCGGCATATAAGTTAAATAAGCAGGGTGACAACGTACAGTCTTGACGTACTCCTTTTCCTATTTGGAACCAGTCTGTTGTTCCATGTCCAGTTCTAACTGTTGCTTCCTGACCTGCATACAGGTTTCTCAAGAGGCAGGTCAGGTGGTCTGGTAGTCCCATCTCTTTCAGAATTTTCCACAGTTAATTGTGATCCACACAGTCAAAGGCTTTGGTGTAGTCAATAAATCAGAAATAGATTTTTTTTTCTGGGACTCTCTTGCTTTTTCAATGATCCAGCAGATGTTGGCAGTTTGATCTCTGGTTCCTCTGCCTTTTCTAAAGCCAGCTTGAACATCTGGAAGTTCACAGTTCACGTATTGCTGAAGCCTGGCTTGGAGAATTTTGAGCATTACTTTACTAGCGTGTGAGATGAGCATAATTGTGTGGTATTTTGAGCATTCTTTGGGATTACCTTTCTTTCTATTTGGAATGAAAACTGACCTTTTCCAGTCCTGTGGCCACTGCTGAGATTTCCAAATTTGCAGGCATTATGAGTGCAGCACTTTCACAGCATCATCTTTCAGTATTTGAAATACTTCAACTGGAATTCCATCAACTCCACTAGCTTTGTTCTTACGATGCTTTCTAATTGCCACTTGACTTCACACTCCAGGATGTCTCGCTCTAGGTGAGTGATCACACCGTTGTGATTATCTGGGTCATGAAGATATTTTCTACAGTACTTGTGTGTATTCTTGCCACATCTTCTTAATAGCTTATGCTTCTGCTAGGTCCATAGCATTTCTATCTTTTATCAAACCCAGTTTTGCATGAAGTGTTCCCTTGGTATCTCTAATTTTCTTGAAGAGATCTCTAGTCTATCCCATTCAGTTCTTTTCCTGATTCACACGTGATGCACACAAGGTGCACATGAGGTGCACACGTGATGCCCACGTGATGAACACGTGATGCACAGGTGATGCTCATGTGATGAACAAGTGGTGCACAAGTGAGGCACATGTGATGAACATGTGATTCACACGTGATGCACATGTAATGAACAGGTGATGCACACGTGATTCACACGTGATACACATGTGATGAACACGTGATGCACACATAACACACACGTGATGAATACGTGATGAACAAGTGATTCACAGGTGACGCACACGTGGTGCACACGTGACGAACACGTGTTGCACAAGTGATGCACATGTGATGGACATATGATTCACACGTGAAGAACACGTGACTCACATGTGATGAACACGTGCCTCACACATGATGAACACGTGATGCACACGTGATGAAAACATGATGCACACGTCACACAGACGTTGTGAACAAGTGAACAACACGTGAGGCACATGTGATGAACACGTCATGAACACGTGATGCACACGTGATGCACACGTGATTCACGCGTGATACACATGTGACTCACACGTGATGAACACGTGATGCACACATAACCCATATGTGATGCATACGTGATGCACACATGACACGCACGTGACGCACACGTGACGAATACGTGATGCACACGAGATGCACACGTGACGCATATGTGATGCACACATGATGGACACGTGATCAACACGTGACACACACGTGATGAACACATGATTCACACATGACGCAAACTTGATGCACACGTCATGCGCACGTGACGAACACGTGACGCACACTTGTCGCACATGTGATGCACACGTAACACATATGTGATGAATACGTGATGCAGACGTGACACACACGTGACGAACACGTGACGCACACATGACGAACATGTGATGCACACGAAACGCACATGTAACTCACACGTGATGTACACATGATGGACATGTGATGAACACGTGACACACACGTGACGAACACGTGATTCACACGTGACGCAAACTTGATGCACACGTGATGCACACGTGATGAACACGTGACGAACACATGTCGCACACATGATGAACTCGTGACGCACACGTAACGCACACGTGATGGACACGTGATGCACCAGTGACGCACACGTGATGGACACGTGATGCACACATGACGCACCCGTGACGCACACGTGATTCCCACTTGCACACACGTGATGCACACGTGACACACAAGTGACACACATGTGATGAACACGTGATTCACCCGTCATGGACACGTGACACACACCTGATGAACACGTGACTCACACGTGATGGACATGTCACACACACGTGATGCACACGTGATGCACACGTGACACACACGTGACACACACATGATGGACACGTGATTCACACTTGATGCACACGTGATTCACACGTGATTCACTCATTTCAACTCGAGATGAGGCCCGATTCCCCTTCATTCGCTCCAGAGCCATCCCACTTTCCCCATCAAACACGACAAGGTGCTTGACTTCCCTTAGGCAACTCCAGGGAATCCCCGAGAACACTGTCATAAGGCTAGAGGAACACCAAGCGTAACACAGCAACTCGAGGAAAGCGCCATGTACCCCAAATCGTCTCGAGATTAGAGTTGATTTCCTGGCTTCAACTCAAGAGGTATGCCAACTTTCCACAAGCACCTCTAGAGGAGGCTTCTCTCACCAATAGGTATGTAAGTTGGACCCTGAGTTTGCTGCCTGAAGTGGAATGGGCCCCGAGATGCCCTGACTCAAAAGAAGGCCCGATTTCTCTGCAGTGGCTTTAATGCAGGCTCGTCTTTCAACTCACCAGATGAAAGGATGTCTGAATCCCCTGTGGAGACCCTAGAGAAAGCCCTAGTTCCCCATCTCATCTCGACAGGAGGCCTCACATGACTTTGATACCTAGAGAGGCACCAAGAGTTCATTGCTTCAAGAGGTGACGATGCCTGACTCCTCTTGAAAAGTGATAGGAATCCCAATATCCATGTCACAAGTGGAAAGGGATTTTGGGTCTCCCGCCTCATCTCCAAAAGCGTCCCTATTGCCTGCCAAGCCTCGAAGAGATTCCCGAGGTGTCCCTCTTAACTAGACAGGAGTCCTGACATAGCTGAACACATCCGAGTTTTGAAGGGCCATCCCCACCGTAACTCGAGAATATACCCCAGGATCCCACCGCAACTCGAGAAAAACCATGATACTTCTCCCTGGCCACGAGATGAGCCCCGGTTCCTCTGCATTGCGTGCAGAGCAATTCTGTGTTCCCCATCAAACATGTAAGGAGCCTTGACTTGCTTGATGGGACACCAGAGAGTACCCAAGAACACTGTAACAAGTCTAGAGTGACCGTGAGGTTAGTGCAGAAACGGGAAATAGATCCGTCTACCCCAAATCAACTCGAGATGCTGCCCCATTCCCCTGCATTGGCTCCAGAGTCATTCTGCGTTCCCCATCAAACACAAGTGGCATGACTTCATTAAGCAACTCCAGAGATTCCCCGAGAACACTGTCCCAAGTGTAGAGGAACACCAGGTGCAACACAGCAACTCGAGGAAAGCCCCATGTACCCCATATCGTCTTGAGATTTAGAGCTGATTTCCCTGCTTTGACTCAAGAGGTATGCCAACTTTCTGCAAGCACCTCAAGAGGAGGCTTCTCTCAGCAATATGTATGTGAGTTGGACCCTGAGTTTGCTTCCTGAAGTGGAATGAACACCAAGATGACCTGACTCAAAAGAAGGCCAGATTTCCCTGCAGTGGCTTTAATGTAGGCTCGTCTTTCATCTCACAAGATGAAGGGATGTCTGAATCCCCTGTGGAGGACCTAGAGGAAACCCTATGTCCCCGCCTCATCTCGACAGGAGGCCTCACATCCCTTTGACACCTCGAGAGGCACGCGGAGTTCAATGCTTAGAAGGTGACGATGCCTGACTCCTCTTGAAATGTGATAGGGATCCCAATATCACTGTGGCAACTGGAATTGGACCCAGGGTCTCCCGCCTCACTTCAAGAAGCGTCCCTATTGCCCTGCCAAGCCTCAAAGAGATTCCTGAGGTGTCTCTCATAACTAGACAGGAGTCCTGATGTCGCTTAACAAACAGGAGTTTTGAAAGTCTATCCCCACCTTAACTCGAGAATATGCCCCACGTTCCCACCGCAACTTGAGATAAACCATGAGACTTCCCCCTGGCCGCAAGATGAGGCCTGATTGCTCTGCATTGCGGAGCAATTCCGTGTTCCCCATCAAACACGTAAGGAATCTTGACTTGCTTGATGGCATTCCAGAGAGTCCCCAAGAACACTGTCACAAGTCTAGAGGGACCCTTGTGTCACCGCAGCAATGCGAAATAGCTCCATACTGCAAATCAACTCGAGCCGAGGCCCAATTCCCCTGCATTTGCTCCAGAGCCATCCCGTGTTCCCCATCAAACAGGAGTAGTGGCTTTACTTCCTTTAGGCAACTCCAGAGATTCCCCGAGAACACCGTCCCAAGTCTGGAGGAACACCAGTTGCAACACAGCACCTCGAAGAAAGCCCCATGTACCCCAAATCGTCTCGAGATTAGAGCTGATTCCCTGGCTTTGACTCAAGTGGTATGCCAACTTTCCACAAGCACCTCTAGAGGAGGCTTCTCTCAGCAATAGGTATGTGAGTTGGACCCTGAGTTTGCTGCGTCAAATGGAATGGACACCGAGATGCCCTGACTCAAAAGAAGGCCTGATTTCCCTGCAGTGGCTTGAATGGAGGCTTGTCTTTCATCTCACCAGACAATGGGATGTCTGAATCCCTTGTGGAGACCCTAGAGAAAGCCCTAGTTCCCCTCCTCCTCTCGACAGGATGCCTCACATGCCTTTGACACCTAGAGAGGCACCAAGAGTTCATTGCTTCAAGAGGTGACGATGCCTGACTCCTCTTGAAAAGTGATAGGAATCCCAGTATCCCTGTGGCAACTGGAAAGAGACCCTGGGTCTCCCGCCTCACCTCTAGCAGCGTCCCTATTGATGTGTCAACCCTCGAAGAGATTCCTGAGGTGTCCCTCATAACTAGACAGGAGTCCTGACGTCGCTGAACAAACACGACTTTTGAAGGGCCATCCCCGCTGTAACTCGAGAATATACTCCAGGTTCCCAGCGCAACTCGCGAAAAAGCATGAGACATCCCCTCGCCACAATATGAGGCCAGATTCCTCTGCATTGCGTGCAAAGCAATTCCGTTTTCCCCATGAAATGCGTAGGAGCCTTGACTTGCTTGATGGAACTCCAGAGAGTCCCCAAGAACACACTCACAAGCCTAGAGGGACCCTGAGGTCACTGCAGCAACGCGAAATAATTCCGTGTACACCAAATCAACTGGAGATGAGGCCCGATTCTGCCACATTAGCTCCAGAGAAATTCCGCTTTCCCCATCAAGCAAGACAAGTTGCTTCACTTTCTTTAGGCAACTCCAGAGACTCCCCGAAAACACCGTCCCATGTCTAGAGGAACACCAGGTTCAGCACAGCAACTTGAGGAAAGCTCTATGTACCCCAAATCATCTCGAGATGAGAGCAGATTCCCAGGATTCAACTTAAGAGGTATGCCAACTTTCCACAAGCACCCCAAGAGGAGGCTTCTCTCATCAATAGATATGGGGGAGGGACCCTGAGTTTGCTGCCTCAAGTGGAATGGAGTCCGAATGCCCTGACAAGAAAGAAGGCCGGATTTCCCTGCAGTGGCTTGAATGCAGGTTCGTCTTTCATTGCACAAGATGAAGGGATGTCTGAATCCAATACGGAGACCCTAGAGAAAGCCTTAAGTCCTGGCCTCATCACGCCAGGAGGTCTCACATCCCTTTGACATGGAGGTAGGCGGAATTCAATGTTTCAAAAGGTGATGACGCCTGACTCCTCTTGAAAATTGATAGGAATCCCAGTCTCACTGTGGCAACTGGAAAGGAACCCTGGGTCTCCCGCCTCACATTGAGAAGCGTCCCTATTGCCCTGCCAAGCCTCGAAGAGATTCCTGAGGTGTCCCTCGTAACTAGACAGGAGTCCTGACGTCGCTGAACAAACATGAGTTTTGAAGGGCCATCCCCGCCGTACCTGGAGAATATACCCCAGGTTCGCGCCGCAACTCGAGAGAAACAATGAGACTGCCTTCTCGCCGCGAGATGAGGCTTGATTCCCCTGCATTGCATGCAGAGCAATTCCGTGTTCCCCATCAAATACGTAAGGAGCCATTACTTGCTTGATGGAATTCCAGAGAGTCCCCAAGAACACTGTCTCAAGTCCAGAGGGACCCTGATGTCACTGCAGCAATGGGAAATAGCTTCGTGTATCCCAAATCAACTCGAGATGAGTCCCTATTCCACTGCATTGGCTTCAGAGCCATCCCGTGTTCCACATCAAACACGACAAGTGGGTTGGCTTCCTTTAGGCAACTGCAGAGATTCCCCGAGAACACTGTCCCAAGTCTAGAAGAACACCAAGTTCAGCACAGCAACTCGAGGAAAGCTCCATGTACCCCAAATCATCTTGAAATGAGAGCTGATTCCCTGGCTTCCACTCAAGAGGTATGCCACCATTCCACAAGAACAACCAGAGGAGGTGTCTCTCAGCAGTAAGTATGTGGGAGGGACCCTGAGTTTGCTGCCTCAAGTGGAATTGACCCTGAGACGCCCTGACTCGAAAGAAGGTCCGATTTCCCTACAGTGGCTTGAATGCAGGCTCATCTTTCATCTCACAGGATGAAGGGATGTGTGAATCCCCTATGGAGAGCATAGAGAAAGTCCTAGGTCCCCGCCTCTTATCGACAGGAGGCCTCACATCCCGTTGACACCTCGAGAGGCATGCAGAATTCAATGATTCAAAAGGTGATGATGCCTGACTCCTCTTGAAAATTGGTAGGAATCCCAATATCCCTGTGGCAACTGGAAAGGGACCCTGGGTCTCCCTCCTCACCTCGAGAAGTGTGCTGATTGCCCTGCCAAGCCTCAAGGAGATTCCTGTGTCCCTCATAACTAGACAGGAGTCCTCAAATTGTCCAAGAACACTAGAGCAAACAAGCCCATTCATAACTGGTAAAGATTGAAATAGACACCTGGCCACGGAGGGTATACTGATAGTAAACTCTCCTACAGAAACATACTCAAGATACTGGTAGGATGCATGCACAGCCCCCTTTGGAAGACAGTCTGACAGTTGTTTCAGTAACCACATGGGACAAGCACTGAATTCCATACATGACAAGTGGTGGAAGCCAGGTATCTTACCATTGGAATGGTAAGTTATGGATAAACAAAAGGAAAGGTTACAAGATTCATGGAGACATCATCACAAATTACCTTCAACTGAATATATAAGCTGGAATACATGTATATTTCCAAATATTGTCAGCTGAGCATATTTAGCTCCTACATGTATGTTTTAAATATCACTCTATAATGAAAAAGAACAGGAAATGTCCCTGGTGGCCCAGTGGTAAAGGATCTGCCTACCAATGCAGGGAACACTGGTTCAACCCCTGGTCCTAGAGGATTCCACATGCCCAGGGGCAACTAAGCCCCCGTACAACTATTGAAGTACTTGCATGCTCCAGAGCCCAAGTTCTGCAACCAGAGAAAGCGCTGCAATGAGAAGCCATGGCAAGTCAACTAGAGGGTAGCCTCTGCTCACTACAACTAGGCATCTAGCTACAAAGACCCAGCATTGTCAAAAATAATTCAGTGTTTAAAAAAAAGGACAGAAATTCTTTGAATAAACGATTGAGACTAGGGGCGAGACAGTAATTATATAAGCTAGGATAATCTTAAAGTATGAGGAAGTAAAGAAAGTAAAGACAACTATCAAGCTGTCCAAGCTGATAAAAATGAATGATTACACAGTTTTATCTGTATACACTAGCAAATAATAATCTGAAAAGGAATTTAAAAAAACAATTTCCTTTTGATAGTGTCAACATTAATAAAATATTTTGCCATGGGTGTAATGAGGATGACAAGACTGGCACATTGGAAATTATACACGATTGCTGAAAAATATCCTGAATACATGCACAGATATTCCATAGCGATGGAAAGACTTAAGATGGCAATACCATGGAATGCATCTTCAATCTGAAATGAAGATTCAATATGAATTACAAAAGACTGAAAGGTCATTGCTGAACCACAAAAGGCGCCAGGATTTTTGGCCTCCAGAGGAGAAGAATTCAATCCAGGGCCAGTTGACAAAGCTTGATCGCTCAGAGCTTTTGTGTCATAAAGTTTTATTAAAGTATAAAAGAGATAGAGAAAGCTGCTGACATAGACATCAGACGGGGGCAGTAAGAGTACCCCCTGCTAGTCTTTAGGCAGATGTTATACAGCCACTAGCAGTCTGCTAATGAAAGAAAGGCAATGTCTCAGAGAATGACACCAGGCCCCTCACCCACAACATGCATTGAGATAATATTGGCAGCAGGTGAGTCATCCCGGGCCATAGAATGATTGACATGAATTTTGAAGAAAGGCAGATTTCCAAGCAAATATATCATTTCATTAACATAGATTAGGAGAACAGGTATGAGTAAAACATATTGGTTTGTCAAGTCGGTTCTGAGCCTTTAGGGGGAACCGACCTGAAGACAGAGTCTAGCAGAAATACGTAGTATATTAACATAGCTTAAGACAAACCTTTCCTTAGGACAAAATGCATTGCTTAGCTGAAGGTTTGAGAAAAGTTAAGTTCAGGTGGAGCCAGGAGTCGTCATAGCAACACAAAATTTTAAGAGAAACCTCTTAAATTTGTATTGAGAAGGGGAAAAAATGTAGCACTCGTTTCGTTCCTCCAGCTGCTTGAGAGATGAAAAAACGTCTGACACTTGCAGCCTATTCCCTCTGTCTGGAGACCCCTGGCCTTCCTGCCTATTACCTTCTCCAGGCCTTTAGGAAGCAATATACAAGCTGACCCTAACATACACGTGGAATAACAAGGGACTCCAAAGAATCCAAACAATCACATGAGTCTGCAGTTCAAAGGTCCTATGGTATGCTGTGCTAAGTCGCTTCAATCACGTCTGACTGTCAGAGCCCACCAGGCTCCTCTGTCCATGGGAATTTTCCAGGCAAGAATACTGGAGTGGGTTGGGTGCCCTCCTCCAGGGGATCTTCCCAACCCAGGGATAGGATTCCTGCATTGGCAGGTAGGTTCTTTACCACTAGCACCACCTGGGGAAAAAGTGCCTAAAGGAGATCATGGAAACCCATTTAGGAAAAGGGACTCAGAGGAAAGACAGTGAGGGAAGGAAACTCTTAATCACACTCAGAGAAGCCCAGCAGGTAGTTCTGCAGGTGGAAGAGGAGAAGGAAGCATGCTGGAGCTGTGTAGAAGATGAAAGAGGGAACTAAAGCAGGGGCCCCCAACCTCTAGGATCTAATGCCTGATGATCTGAGGTGGAGCTGGTGAAATAATAATAGAAATAAGAGTTTGATCACTCAGCCATGTCCAGCCCTTGGTAGCCCACCAGGCTCCTCAGTCCATTGAATTCTTCAGGCAAGAATACTGGAGTGGGCTGTCATTTCCTTCTCCAGGGGATTTCCCTGACCCAGGGATTAAACCCGGGTCTCCCTCATTGCAGGCAGACTCTTTACCAACTGAGCCTCCAGGGAACAGAAACAGAAATAGAGTGCACAATAAATGGACTGCACTTGAAACATCCCAAAACCTTGCCCCACCCCTGTCTGTCAAAAACTTGTCTTCCAAAAAGACTCCCAAGGTCAAGGAAGGAACTTCAAGTGTACTCAGCTGTCCTAGATTGCTGGTTTAGGGAGATGCTGAAGTGGGGATGTCCCAAGAGGTAGACCCTCCCTTGTGTGGAGTCTGCAATAGACCTCTGATAGCCTTGGTGATGATCAGAGAGATTTGTTTCATTTTTTAAAAATATCCTTGTGGGTACCAACTGGGACCATCACTGTTCTAATATACCTCATAGTGTTGCTGACACTACAGATACAATTGTGTGACATTGAACTTATTCAATAAAAATGATGAAGCATCTGCCCTGTGCCCAGCACTTTCCAAGGGCTGGGAAGTACAATGAAAATACTCCATAAGATGCACAGCTGGTAGGCACATTCTTTCAAAAAGCCTTTTTCATTTCCACCAATAGTTTATTCTCAATGTCAACCCTTGCCACTTAATGACCATGCTGGGTAGGAAGCTCATTAAAAACCCAGGAGCCAGTGTTCCTGGAAGGATATCCCATTCTCCCTTGGACAGTCCTCCACCCTCTCCGACTCTCAGTTTCCTCATCTGCGAAATCATGGACAACTGACTATAATTCATCACCGGAACCCAAGCCTATTGATGGGGAGGGGAAATATTACTCCAAGGCCTGGATGATAGACCAGATTGAAAGAAAAATATGCCATTTCTGGTTTTCAGTCAAACAGACAAATACAATGAAGAAAGGAGTCCCTGGCCCTGTGGGATTTGCCTAGGGGTCTAGTCTGGGAAATTCTTACACATCAGGAGATGGCTCTGAGCTGGATTTCCACAAACAAGAACATCCATGCAAAGGACAAGCCTGCAGAGCTCTGTGCCCATTGGTCACAAGAGACTGCCTCCCGATGGCCAGCAGCATTTACAAGTGACCTCCTAAGACCTTCACCAAACTCCTGGGGCACCTCTGGCTTTTCTGTTTCCCTCACTTTTCTGACCCTTTTCTTTAAAAAACGCACATTTCTTCATAGAATGCCACAGTGGAAGGAAAATAGGCCTTCAAGTTTGAGGCCTCAATTTGCAGAAAACTTGGAGCTGCTTGTTTTTTTTTTTTTTTAATTAAAGCACCACATAAATTAAAAATTTTACACGTTCTAATTATTCAGTTCCAAAACACCAAACTTATTACACAGGGTCCCCATGGAAAGGCCCCCTCTCAGCAGGACAGCCACAGATTCCCCCATGAAAGGGCAGCAAGGTGCCCTCCTCCCTTCTCTCCTGCCTGGGTGGCCACCAGGTTTTTAAATACATGCACCCTACTAAGTTTCTAGGATGCAATTCGTGGACCCTTCCCTTTCCTGTCCCAGCAGGTGGTCAAGGGCCTGCTGGCCTGCAAAGTGCTGGAAGCAGGGCTGGGTCAGCCGGCCAGACTAAGGGTTGTGGAGTCCCAGCTGGTGAAATTACCAGGCAGGATAAATCCCTTGGACTTCCAGCAGGCACTACGCTGCATGGGAAAATAGATAGATATAACCGGCCTGGAGCCTCAGGGTGGGACCTAAAGTTCGATTTTGTTTTCTCCAATGTTAAATGATACAAGCAAGGGCCTTTGAGACTGTTGTTTTCTTTTCTAAGCCCAAAGACTCCTTCAGTTACTAATGTAGGTATCCTAGAAACTATGTGACATCCATGAAAATCTGATATGTCCTGGTAAAATGCTGTCAGTTATAATTCTAGTTATCATATTAAAGTGTTTCAAGTCACAGCAGTGACTATTTTGTCACTTTTTTTGTCAATTTTTATTTTGTCAATTTTGTCAATTTTTATTTTGTCAATTTTTATCTAATCAGGTTTTAAACATGCCTTCCATGGTTTCACACTGATGCCTTTGCAAAAATACTGCTACCTCAAGATACATGGAAAAGACTTTCCTGAGCTTACCCATAAACAACGCTTTTTGTTTGTTATCTGGTAAGCTGGTACCAGACTGGAATTTAGTCTACTCTCTAGGTTAAGAGAACACAGCTTTCTTAGAATGCAGCTTTCAATCACAGATGATGAATTTATTTACCTTTCAGTGATTTATATTTGTTTTTATCATCTGTTTTTTTTTTTTTTTTTTTTTTACTTCCGTAAAATAAATAAGCATTATTTAAGTACGGTACATGTAGGATGGACCAAGATTTCCCCACTCCTGCAAATTCCCTTAAGCCCTCAGATTCTTCTCTTGGGACCAAGGTCTCACTTTCCTCCAGAGGGACAATCCAAGCTTTTTATCAGCTAGCTGATCTGCCCCTGATATCAGAGTCAATTTGAGCATGAGTTGGTCTATAATTTAGGCATGAAACTGTGATTACATAAAAGAAAGATGACTTTTTGATGGAGGATGTCCATGATATTCCTTGAACTTCAGAGAAAATTGGTTAAAATGAAACTTTTTTCCCTTGGAAACTGCAAAGGCAGTTCTTTTAGCATATGCGATTGAAAACATCTAGGTTGTTAGCTCAGTTTTCATTCCAGTCTCAAAGAAAGGCAATGACAAAGAATGTTCAAACTGTCACACAACTGGACTCATCTCACATGCTAGTAAAGTAACACTCAAAATTCTCCAAGCCAGGCTTCAGCAATATGTCAACCGTGAAATTCCAAATGTTCAAGATGGATTTAGAAAAGGCAGAGGAACCAGAGATCAAATTGCCAAAATCCACTGGATAATTGAAAAAGCAAGAGAGTTCCAGAAAAACACTTATTTCTGCTTTGTTGACTATGCCAAAGCCTATGACTGTGTGTATCACAATAAACTGGGGAAAATTCTGAAAGAGATAGGAATACCAGATCACCTGACCTGCCTCTTGAAAGACCTATATGCAGGTCAGGAAGAAACAGAACTGGACCTGGACCAACAGACTGGTTCTAAATAGGAAAAGGAATATGTCAAGGCTGTATATTGGCACCCTGCTTATTTAACTTATATCTGCTTATATATAGGGCATCGTGAGAAATGCTGCACTGGATGAAGCACAAACTGGAATCAAGATTGCTGGGAGAAATATCAATAACCTCAGATATGCAGATGACACCACCCTGATGGCAGAAAGTGAAGAACTAAAGAGCCTCTTGATGAAAGAGAAAGAGGAGAGTGAAATAGTTAGCTTAATGCTCAGCGTTCAGACAACTAAGATCATTGCATCCAGTCTCATCACTTCTTGGCAAATAGATGGGAAAACAGTGGAAACAGTGGCAGATTTTATTTTTCGGGGCTCGGAAATCATTGCAGATGGTGACTGCAGCCATGAAATTAAAAGATGCTTACGACTTGGAAGGAAAGTGATAACCAAACTAGACAGCATATTAAAAAGCTGAGACATTGCTTTGCCAACAAAGATCCGTCTAGTCAAGGCTAAGGTTTTTCCATGTCATGTATGGATGTGAAAGATGGACTATAAAGAAAGTTGACAGCCAAAGATTTGATGCTTTTGCACTGTGGTGCTGAAGAAGATGCTTGAAGTTTGCTTAGACTATAAGAGGACCCAACCACTCCATCCTAAAGGAAATCAGGTCTGAATATACATTGGAAAGACTAATATGGAACCTGAAACTCCAATACTTTGGCCACTAGATGTGAAGAGCTGACTCATTTGGAAGTTGCTTTGATTTGCCTGTGAGTGTGGGCGCCCTACCTGGGCACAGGGCCTCAGGGGCCATTGCCACTGAATCATGACCTCCACGCAAGCACATTCCAGCTGTGTGACACTCAGCATGCAGGAGACTGGGAAAGCTATCTTCCTTGGAGGAAGGAAAGTCATACACAGAGTGTGTTTTCAGGCCTCTATTTGCAGCAAGTGTTTTGCTTCTCAGATGTCAGACCTGCAGGCCTGCCCCAAGGACCTCAATTCCAGAGTCAGGGCCATGTGTCTCCCTGCACATTCCGAGCCTTGCAAACACATTCCTGGGTCAGAGAGGTGCTTCCCATGAGGAAGAAGGCTGCGGGAGTGTGTCTGAGGGGGCCGGGTGGCATGCTGGGGTCACCTGGTTGAGGGCACCTTGCACATCCATTGGGCCCCAGGAGAGCAGTTATGGACTCGCCCCTTGCTTGAGATATCCCAAAGAAAGGAGCAATGCTAACTGTATCAGAAGGAGGAAAACAGCAATGGGATGGATTTTCAAGCAGTTGCTAGGTCACACTGTGTTAGGGTTCCCCAGGAGACATGTGAGAATTTTGGCCCCTAGGCCCGGTATCTAGGGGTGTGCACAGGGTGTTTTCCCCACAGGATCCAAAATGTTCCAGACAGACCTAGGCTCAATAGCTGTTGCTAGGCTGCACCGCTTTAGGCACACCGAGAGAAGCAGGCACACTGTGGCCCCGAGGTCCGGTATGCAGGTTCACATATGGGGTGTGTCCCCGTAGGAGCCAAGAATTTTCCTGACAGTCCTAGGCTCCCTAGAGCACTCAGGTCTGCTCAGAGGACCGAAGTTCCAGAGGCAGGGTCGTGTATCTCCCCTTCCCTTTGTGATCCTTGCAAAGACATTCCAAGCTGATAGTGGTACTACCCATGAAGAAGCAAGCAGTGGGAGTATATTTGACATGACTGGGTGCCTTGATGGGCTCAGCTCCTCAAGGGGGCCTTTCCTCTCAAAGTAGGCCCCATGTCCGCTTGAGGACGGGGTTGGGCCCTCTTCCCTCCACACTGCCAAAGGGTGGAACAAAAGCTAGGTGTCAGAGGTAAGAAAGGAGCAATTGGATGGATTTTCAAGCTCTCACTAGGCTGTACTGCTTCAAGGCCCACTCGAGCAAAACAGGCGCCCTGTGGCCCCTAGGTCGGGTATGCAGGTTCACACACAGGGTGTGTTCCCGTCAAAGCCAAGAATTTTCTGACAGACCTAGGCTCACTAGAATTGTCCTACAGAGCAAAGGGGATGGAAGAGATGTGTGGAGGTGGGTCTGCCTTCCCCTGTGAGTGTGGGGCTACTCCCTATGGACCCAAGTTGAGGGATAACTGCAACTAAGAAAGGAACTCCAAGAAGGAACTCCAAGAAGCGCTTTTCCAGGAGGCTGGGACAGGGAGTCCGCAGGATGCAGGGAAAGGGAGCCTTCTTCAGGGAAGAAGAGGCAGCCACTCGGGGTGTGTTTGCAAGCCTCTTTGGAAGGCACAGTTTCGCTGATACAATTGAATTCCAGTTCTGCTCAGAGGACTGAAATTTCAGAGGCAGGGCCATGTATCTCCCCTTCCCTTTTCAATCCTTGCAAAGACATTCCTAGCTGATAGTGATACTGCCCATGAGGAAGTAAGCAGCTGGTGTGTGTTTGACATGACTGGGTGCCTTCCTGGGCTCAGGTCCTCAAGGGGACTTTCTACTCAAAGTAGGCCCATTGCCTACTTGGGGAGAGGGTATGGAAGGTTTGCTTCCAAATGGCGAAAAGGTGGAGCAAATCTAGCTTTGTCAGAGGTACGTAAAGTGCAATTTAATGGATTTTCAAGCTGTTGCCAGGCAACACCGCTTCAGGGTCCCCTCTCCCAGAAGAAAACAGGCGCCCTGTGGCCCCTAGGTCTGGTATGCAGATTCACACACAGGATGTGTCCCCACAGGAGCCAAGAGTTTTCCTACCAGGCCTAGGCTTACTAGAGCTCTACTATAGAGCAAAGGGGATGGAACAGAAGTGTGGATGTGACTTTGCCTTTACCTTTGACTGTGAGGCCCCTCCATAAGGTCCCAGGCGAAATTGCCCTCGCCCTTGCCCTAACCCTAACCCCAACACGACACCCTAACCCTAACCAACACCGTAACCCTATCCCAGAACCTAACACCAACCCGACCCCCTAACCCTAACCTGACACACTAACCCTAACGCATCATCCCAACCCTAACCTGACACCTTCACCCCTCAGCCCTCACCCTCACCCACACCCCTAACTTCTAACCCCTAAGCCACAATGTAACCCACACCCTAATCCACACCCTTAACCTAACCCACACCCTCCCCCCCACCCTACTCACACCCTCAACCCTAGACTTAACCTGCATCATCTTCAATTTCAGCACTTCTCATGCATCACAAAAGACAAGGGAGTCATATTTCAAACGTGAATCCAAGACCCATTAACCACATAACAGGAATATAAACACTGTGAACACATCATTTAAATCACTTGCACCACCAAATACCTCTCCACCACATATCATATCAATAACAGTGGAACTCATGTATGCCATACATATTGTAACATAGCAATCTAATACCCAACAGTAATCTGGGTAATTATATACACAAGATATATTTAAACCAAAAATATTTAAACAAATTCTAGTTTTTACGATGGTTTTAATCCTCGCAAAAGTAGGATTAACAGCATGTTTTTCCACTAGGATCCAAAGCATTGAGCAAAATTGCCGAGGTCCAGCCCCAGCAGGACCAGGAATACCCAAGGGATGAGTGGCGTCAGCGAGGAAGAAGACAGACAGAAGACACACAGATGTTGCATAGAAGAGGTAGCTTTTTTTTTTAATTTTTAGGATAGCTCAGTTTTTTTTTTTTTAATTTTATTTTATTAGTTGGAGGCCAATTACTTCACAACATTTCAGTGGGTTTTGTCATACATTGACACGAATCAGCCATAGAGTTACACGTATTCCCCATCCCGATCCCCCCTCCCACCTCCCTCTCCACCCGACTCCTCTGGGTCCTCCCAGTGCACCAGGCCCGAGCACTCGTCTCATGCATCTCACCTGGGCTAGTGATCTCTTTCACCATAGATAAAATACATGCTGTTCTTTTGAAACATCCCACCCTCACCTTCTCCCACAGAGTCCAAAAGTCTGTTCTGTACTTCTGTGTCTCTTTTTCTGTTTTGCATATAGGGTTATCATTACCATCTTTCTAAATTCCATATATATGTGTTAGTATGCTGTAATGTTCTTTATTTTTCTGGCTTACTTCACTCTGAATAATGGGCTCCAGTTTCATCCATCTCATTAGAACTGATTCAAATGAATTCTTTTTAATGGCTGAGTAATATTCCATGGTGTATATGTACCACAGCTTCCTTATCCATTCATCTGCTGATGGGCATCTAGGCTGCTTCCATGTCCTGGCTATTATAAACAGTGCTGCTATGAACAATGGGGTGCACGTGTCTCTTTCAGATCTGGTTTCCGTGGTGTGTTTGCCCAGAAGTGGTATTGCTGGGTCAAATGGCAGTTCTATTTCCAGTTTTTTAAGAAATCTCCACACTGTTTTCCATAGTGGCTGTACTAGTTTGCATTCCCACCAACAGTGTAAGAGGGTTCCCTTTTCTCCACACCCACTCCAGCATTTATTGCTTATAGACTTTTGGATAGCAGCCATCCTGACTGGCGTGTAATGGTACCTCATTGTGGTTTTGATTTGCATTTCTCTAATAATGAGTGATGTTGAGCATCTTTTCATGTGTTTGTTAGCCATCTGTATGTCTTCTTTGGAGAAATGTCTGTTTAGTTCTTTGGCCCATTTTTTGATTGGGTCATTTATTTTTCTGGAATTGAGCTTCAGGAGTTTCTTGTATATTTTTGAGATTAATCCTTTGTCTGTTTCTTCATTTGCTATTATTTTCTCCCAATCTGAGGGCTGTCTTTTCACCTTACTTATAGTTTCCTTTGTAGTGCAGAAGCTTTTAAGTTTCATTAGGTCCCATTTGTTTATTTTTGCTTTTATTTCCAATATTCTGGGAGGTGGGTCATAGAGGACCCTGCTGTGATTCATGTCGGAGAGTGTTTTGCCTAAGTTCTCCTCTAGGAGTTTTATAGTTTCTGGTCTTACATTTAGATCTTTAATCCATTTTGAGTTTATTTTTGTGTGTGGTGTTAGAAAGTGTTCTAGTTTCATTCTTTTACAGGTGGTTGACCAGTTTTCCCAGCACCACTTGTTAAAGCAGTTGTCTTTTTTCCATTGTATATCCTTGCCTCCTTTGTCAAAGATAAGGTGTTCATAGGTTCGTGGATTTATCTCTAGGCTTTCTATTCTGTTCCATTGATCTATATTTCTGTCTTTGTGCCAGTACCATACTGTCTTGATGACTGTGGCTTTGTAGTAGAGACTGAAGTCAGACAGGTTGATTCCTCCAGTTCCATTCTTCTTTCTCAAGATTACTTTGGCTATTCGTGGTTTTCTGTATTTCCATACAAATTGTGAAATTATTTGTTCTAGTTCTGTGAAAAATACCGTTGGTAGTTTGATAGGGATTGCATTGAATCTATAGATTGCTTTGGGTAGAATAGCCATTTTGACAATATTGATTCTTCCAATCCATGAACACGGTATGTTTCTCCATCTGTTTGTGTCCTCTTTGATTTCTTTCATCAGTGTTTTATAGTTTTCTATGTACAGGTCTTTTGTTTCTTTAGGTAGATATACTCCTAAGTATTTTATTCTTTTTGTTGCAATGGAGAATGGTATTGTTTCCTTAATTTCTCTTTCTGTTTTTTCATTGTTAGTATATAGGAATGCAAGGGATTTCTGTGTGTTAATTTTATATCCTGCAACTTTACTATATTCACTGGTTAGCTCTAGTAATTTTCTGGAAGAGTATTTAGGGTTTTCTATGTAGAGGATCATGTCAACTGCAAACAACGAGAGTTTCACTTCTTCTTTTCCTATCTGGATTCCTCTTACTTCTTTTTCTGCTCTGATTGCTGTGGCCAAAACTTCCAAGACTATGTTGAATAATAGTGGTGAGAGTGGGCACCCTTGTCTTGTTCCTGATTTCAGGGGAAATGCTTTCAATTTTTCACCATTGAGAGTGATGCTTGCTGTGGGTTTGTCATATATAGCTTTTATTATGTTGAGGTATGTTCCCTCTATTCCTGCTTTCTGGAGAGTTTTAATCATAAATGAGTGTTGAATTTTGTCAAAGGCTTTCTCTGCATCTATTGAGATAATCATATGGTTTTTATCTTTCAATTTGTTAATGTGGTGTATTACATTGATTGATTTGCAGATATTGAAGAATCCTTGCATTCCTGGGATAAAGCCCACTTGGTCATGGTGTATGATTTTTTTAAGATGTTGTTGGATTCTATTTGCTAGAATTTTGCTAAGGATTTTTGCATCTATGTTCATCAGTGATATTGGCCTGTAGTTTTCTTTTTTTGTGGCATCTTTGTGTGGTTTTGGAATTAGGGTGATGGTGGCCTCATAGAATGAGTTTGGAAGTTTACCTTCTTCTGCAATTTTCTGGAAGAGTTTGAGTAAGATAGGTGTTAGCTCTTCTCTAAATTTTTGGTAGAATTCAGCTGTGAAGCCATCTGGTACTGGGCTTTTGTTTCCTGGAAGATTTTTGATTACAGTTTCGATTTCCTTGCTTGTGATGGGTCTGTTAAGATCTTCTATTTCTTCCTGGTTCAGTTTTGGAAAGTTATACTTTTCTAAAATTTGTCCATTTCATCCAAGTTGTCAATTTTATTGGCATAGAGCTGCTGGTAGTAGTCTCTTATGATCCTTTGTATTTCAGTGTTGTCTGTTGTGATCTCACCCTTTTCATTTCTTATTTTGTTAATTTGGTTCTTCTCTCTTTGTTTCTTAATGAGTCTTGCTAATGGTTTGTCAATTTTGTTTATTTTTTCAAAAAACCAGCTTTTAGCTTTGTTGATTTTTGCTATGGTCTCTTTAGTTTCTTTTGCATTTATTTCTGCCCTAATTTTTAAGATTTCTTTTCTTCTGCTAACCCTGGGGTTTTTCATTTCTTCCTTCTCTAGTTGCTTTTGGTGTAGAGTTAGGCTATTTATTTGGCTTTTTTCTTGTTTCTTGATGTAAGCCTGTAATGCTATGAACCTTCCACTTAGCACTGCTTTTACAGTGTCCCATAGGTTTTGGGTTGTTGTGTTTTCATTTTCATTCATTTCTATACATATTTTGATTTCTTTTTTGATTTCTTCTATGATTTTTTGGTTATTCAGAAGCGTGTTATTTAGCCTCCATATGTTTGAATTTTTAACAATTTTTTTCCTGTAATTGAGATCTAATCTTACTGCACTGTGGTCAGAAAAGATGACTGGGATGATTTCAATTTTTCTGAATTTTCCAAGACCAGATTTATGGCCCAGGATGTGATCTATTCTGGAGAATGTTCCGTGTGGACTTGAGAAAAAGGTGAAATTGATTGTTTGGGGGTGAAATGTCCTATAGATATCAATTAGGTCTAGCTGGTCCATTGTATCATTTAAGGTTTGTGTTTCCTTTTTGATTTTCTGTTTAGTTGATCTATCCATAGTTGTGAGTGGGGTATTAAAGTCTCCCACTATTATTGTGTTACTATTCATTTCCTCTTTCATACTCATTAGCGTGTGCCGTACATATTGCGGTGCTCCTATGTTGGGTGCATATATATTTATAATTGTTATATCTTCTTCTTGGATTGATCCTTTGATCATTATGTAGTGTCCTTCTTTGTCTCTTTTCACATCCTTTATTTGAAAGTCTATTTTATCTGATATGAGTATTGTGACTCCTGCTTTCTTTTGGTCTCCATTTGCGTGAAATATTTTTTTCCAGCCCTTCACTTTTAGTCTGTATGTGTCTCTGGTTTTGAGGTGGGTCTCTTGTAGACAGCATATATAAGGGTCTTGTTTTTGTATCCATTCAGCCAATCTTTGTCTTTTGGTTGGGGCATTCAACCCATTTACATTTAAGGTAATTATTGATAGGTGTGGTCCCGTTGCCATTTACTTTGTTGTTTTGGGTTCATGTTTATACAACATTTCTGCATTTCCTGTCTAGAGAAGGTCCTTTAGCATTTGTTGAAGAGCTGGTTTGGTGGTGCTGAATTCTCTCAGCTTTTGCTTGTCTGTAAAGCTTTTGATTTCTCCTTCATATCTGAATGAGATCCTTGCTGGGTACAGTAATCTAGGTTGTAGATTATTTTCTTTCATTACTTTCATTATGTCCTGCCATTCCCTTCTGGCCTGGAAGGTTTCTATTGGTAGATCAGCTGTTATCCTTATGGGAATTCCTTTGTGTGTTATTTGTTGTTTCTCCCTTGCTGCTTTTAGTATTTGTTCTTTGTGTTTGATCTTTGTTAATTTGATTAATATGTGTCTTGGAGTGTTTCGCCTTGGGTTTATCCAGTTTGGCACTCTCTGGGTTTCTTGGACTTGGGTGACTATTTCCTTCCCCATTTTAGGGAAGTTTTCAGCTATTATCTCCTCGAGTATTTTCTCATGGCCTTTCTTTTTGTCTTCTTCTTCTGGGACTCCTATGATTCGAATGTGGGGCGTTTCACATTGTCCCAGAGGTCCCTGAGGTTGTCCTCATTTCTTTTGATCATTTTTTTCTTTTTTCCTCTCTGCTTCATTTATTTCCACTATTGTATTGTCTACCTCAGTTATCCTATCTTCTGTCTCCGTTATTCTACTCTTGGTTCGCTCCAAAGTGTTTTTGATCTCATTCATTGCATTATTCATTTTTAATTGACTCTCTTTTATTTCTTCTAGGTCTTTGTTAAGCATTTCTTGCATCTTTTCAATCTTTGTCTCCAGGCTATTTATCTGTAACTCCATTTTGTTTTCAAGATTTGGATCATTTTTATTATCATTATTCTAAATTGATTTTCAGATAGATTCCCTATCTCCTCCTCTTTTGTTTGACTTGGTGGGCACTTGTCATATTCCTTTACCTGTTGGGTATTGCACTGTTCTTGCACTAGTGCACATGGCAAGTATTAGGTTCGGTTTCTAAGTGAGAAACTAATGGTTACATTCACAGCTGGCCACTGAGGTACTTAATGGGAGAGGCGAACCCAGCTCTGCCAAGCAGTAGCCAACATGAAATCAGCTATTGTCATTGTAGCCAAGTTCCTTGAATTTGTAGTGTTATTTGCTGTGTTCTTCAAGAAGATGCCTTCGCCCTGCCAGTAAGACATATTTCCATAACACATAGCCATGCACTCAATCGATGTGCATCCTCCAGTAAAGCCCAGCCCCGATGTCTTAGAGGAGCCTCTCTGCCCATTGTCATAAGCCAGTCTAATTTTGTCTGAGACCATGAAAACTCAATGTCTTTATTACGCTTGTGCTTCAGACGGGAGGTCTGAGAAGGCACTTCTGAAGGTTTATTCCTACCAGTCATTGTCATTTTTATCGAGTCTTTAGTTTTTGTTGTTGTTGTTGTTGTTTTATTTATTAGTTCTACCAGTTTCTTGCTACCAACCCGTCTCCCTCCACCCTCGTGCACACACGATCAGTCATGGAATCCCGTGGACTTCAGCCCGCCAGACTCCTCTGTCCATGGATTTTTCCAGCCAAGAATACTGGAGTGGGTTGCCATTTCCTTCTCCATGTATGGAGTCTTTAAAGATTCCGTCACTGTGGTGTTGCTTCTCCACTTGTACATGCCCTTTCTCCCTAAGTGCAGTAGAAGTCATCCACACTTCCCAACATGTCTGTCTTCCGACCTCTGCAGAATGTATTGCATGAGCTCACCACAGCGTCAGGATATTCTAGAAAGCCTTCTGATTGCAGTCTCTTCAGGAGGTTACAAGTGCTTCAAACCTCAGGATTTTACAAAGCACTTTTTACAACCTCAGCTGAAAGGGAAGTCAACACTCAGTGAAAGTCACAGGCTTCCATGGCCTGGACTTGATTAAGGGTTGTACTTTCATAATCATCGTGTTTCATATACCAACTAAGATGTCACTGAGAATTTTTTTTTTTTCTCATCGTTCTATTTTTCATGTTTATTTAGATATACTATGGGTTTTCCTATATACCTTCCGTTAGGGATGAGGGTCTTAAGTCAGTAGAACTTACTGCAACTGACATCCAGGTAGCTGTGTTAGGACAGGAAAAAGAAAGACCAGCTGCTGGATTCTTAAGTTTATGTATGAAAACATTATTCGTTTTCCTGTGTGCAGTCATCCAATTCTAACTTTCTGAATTACGCATTCAGAAAAATCACAAAACCGCCTAACTACTAGGCGGTCTCCCATGCAAGTACTGACCAGGCCCGGCCCTACTCATTTTCCCAGATCAGAGGACATAGGGCACATTCAGGGTGCTATGGCCTCAGACCGAGGCGGCTGTCAGGCCCCCCAAGAGCTCCGCGCGGCGCCTCCCATGCATTCTGACATGCCCTTCGGGCCTGGGGCCACAGCTCTCGACCTGGCACGAGCTGCACTTGAGCCGCACGGCCCGTGACTGGACTCCGACCAACCAGGGCCGGCAGCTCGGGGGACAGCGGAGGGTGCCACGGCCCCGCACACCGCCAACCCCGGCCAGCACCCGTCTGGCCCGGCCGGGGCCTGGCATGCCTGCAGAACCTGGGGTGGGGGGAGGGGGGGTGGGTAGAGCAGTGAGGACGTCTCGGTGCCCCCTCATCCCCTGCCCCCCACCATCCCTTTCGCTGCTCAGGGTCACGTGGCTCCGGACGGGTGGGGCTTCGGCCCGGGACCGCGGTCCCCGAAGCCTCCTGCGGGCTTAGAGGCAGCCCAGCCGGGGCCCCAGGCGCACGTCCTGCCGGCTGTGCAAACCCCCTGGAGCGCCTCAGCCCCGCCCTGTCCCCAAACCGAGGCCCGCCCTGCCCCCACGCCACGGGCCCAGCACAGGACCTTCCTGAGAGAGCAGACGAGCGACAGCCAGGCACACGGACAGGCACTTGCACGCAACCACGCCAGCTGAGAGAGAGGCAGAATGAGACGAGGGTTCAGAGAGACACCGGAAGACAGCGTGTGGGCAGGGGGTGCCTCGGGCAGGATGCCGGGCAGCTGCAGAGACCACCCGGCCCTGAGCAGCAAACGCGATGGGGGCGGGAGGAGGCTGCCGAGCAGAGGCAGGCCTGGAGAGGTCCAGGTTGGGAGGGCACCTGAGATATCCGCGGTCTGCGCTCCGCCCACCCCAACCCCCTGAACGCACGCGCCTCTCCAACAAAAGCTTCTCCGGAGTTTGACCACCTGAATTTCTATCCTTGTGCTCAAATGAGTGATGACAGTATATTGCACAGCTAGGTCATTTCCAAATAAATTAAGCTTAGTGTTTCACAGGACACCCGGACATGAATGCAGAGACCAGCACGGATGCATGGACACCAACCTTGGTAACTGGACAACCAATGGGAAATTATTGTCTGACTCAGGAGAGAGAAAGAAACCCGAACAGATGGAAAAATTGAACAGAAACACAAACTTTGCAACTCACACCCCAATTCAATTACCGAAAAAAACAACAACACTATAACCACTTTAGAAAATAATAGACCTCTCCATGACCTTTGGTCCAGTGAGGAGTTCTTACACACAACAAAAAAAGCCACCTTTTCCAAATCGAGAATATGTTAGTTCACACATTGACTTTTACATTGAAATGTGTAACAAATAAACTTAAAATCATTGACTCACTACATACGCATGGAAGTATTTTAAACATAAAATATGTTCTATAGTATTCAGGAAGCACTTGGCACATCTGTAAGAGTATCAGACCCCAAACTGGAACTTAATGGAAGAGTCAGGATAGTCTAAAAATGAATCCCTAACTAAAAGGAATACACAGGATTACGTAGATCAAAAAGGTTAAAGAAGAGAAACTAGAAATCAGTCAATAAATGTTTTAGGGGTTAGCCTAGAGTGACTAGCCTCTGCGTTACTTTTTAAATTTTTCATGTTTGCATCTTCCAAATTTTCCATGCTGAGAATAATACTTTCATATCAGTTTCGAGATCAGTCTCACACTAAAGACAGTAAGAGTGGAATAAGAAATAAGAAATGCTTGTGGCGGGGGGGAAGAAATTCTTGAACTAAAGGTGGTACTGATGAAATTATTTGCAGGGCAGCCAAGGAGTCACAGATGTAGAGAACAGACTTATGGACACTGGCAGGTGTGAGGAAGAAGAGGGTGAGATGAATGCAGAGGAACATGGAAACATAGTACCATACGTTAAAAGAGATGCCAATGCAATTTGCTGTATGACTCAGGGGACTCAAACAGGGGCTCTGCAACAAGCTAGAGGGGTGGAACGGAGAGGAGGAGATGGGAGAGAGGTTCAGGAGGGAGGAGACGTATGTAAACCTGTGGCTCATTCACGTTGATGTTTGGCAACAAAATTCTGTAAAGCAACTATCCTTCAATTGAAAGAAAAAGTCATGTTTGGACTTACAAAACAAGGTCTTGTGTACTTCTAGCATGGCCTTCTGTTTCGTGCTGCCATCCTTAATTCATTCTTCCATATCATTAAACAGACTAGTCAAGTTTTTGCCAAAAACATCTTGAGCTCCTGCATCATGCTGATCAACTGCCTTCTCTCGATCCAGTATAGAATGGAGACCAAAGAAACCTTTTGTCGTTTCTTCAAGTGATTGAAGCCACTCGATGTGATTTTAAAAAATAAATGTGGATAAGACAGATATGACCAAAGCAATCTAATGACAATATCTGTGCTTCATTAAAGATCTGCAGAGAACTAGTAAATTTTTTGTATCGTATCAGAAGAATTTTTTAAATCCACACCAACATTTCTTTCGCGTCCGCTAGCCGTCTAGACAAGGAAAACTGATTTTACCAATCAATGTCCCTAGTTCTGCCCCCTCACCGTTTTTTACCCAAAATGTGTTACTCAGGCAGGAGACCCTGGTTCAATTCCTGGGTCAGGAAGATCTGCTGGAGAAGGGATAGGCTACCCACTCCAGTATTAGTGGGCTTCCCTTGTGGCTCAGTTGGTAAAGAATCATTCCTCTGTACCAAGAGTAGCTCAACTCCTCTCAAAGCAAATACAGGATGGTAGTAACTATGCAGGACAAAGCTGATTCTGTATATTTATAGTACTCACACATGAGCTTGACAGAGGTCCTAGATCTGATACCACACTTTTTTTTTTTTAAGTGATATCTGCATGTGCAGGTGAAAGTGGCTCAGTTCGTGCCTGACTCTTTGCAGCCCCAAGGACTATACGGTCCATGGAATTCTCTAGGCCAGAATACTGGAGTGGGTAGCCTATCCTTTCTCCAGCAGATCTTCCCGACCCAGGACTCAAAGCGGGGTCTCCTGCGTTCCAGGCAATTTCTTTAGCAACTGAGCTAGTAGGGCTTCATTGGTGGCTCAGTTGCTAAAGAATATCTGCATAACTTTCTATCGATTTGGAATTAGCAATCTGTCTGTGAGCAGGGCCGGTCATAAGCAGCTTCTGTGGAAAACAGAAGCATGTCTGCCTGACTTGCTTCTCTGGGGAGCTTTCACTGTTCTTGCGCTAGTGCACATGGCAAGTTTCTAAGTGAGAAAGTAATGGCTACTATCACAGCTGGCCACTGAGGTACTTAATGGCAGAGGCAATCCCAGCTCTGCCAAGCAGTAGACATCACGAAATCAGCTATTGTCATTGTAGCCAAGTTCCGTGAATTTGTGGTGTTATTTGCTGTGTTCTTCAAGAAGATGCCTTCGCCCTGCCAGTAAGACATATTTCCATAACACACAGCCATGCACTCAATCGATGTGCATCCTCCAGTAAAGCCCAGCCACGATGTCTTAGAGGAGCCTCTCTGCCCATTGTCATAAACCAGTCTAATTTTGTGTGAGACCGTGAAAACTCAGTGTCTTTATTATGCTTGTGCTTCTGACGGGAGGTCTGAGAAGGCACTTCTGAAGGTTTATTCCTACCAGTCGTTGTCATATTTATCGAGTTTTATTTTATATATTTTTCTTATTTTTTACTTCTACCAGTTTCTTGCTACCAGCCCGTCTCCCTCCACCCTCGTGCACACACGGTCAGTCATGGAATCCCGTGGACTTCAGCCCGCCAGACTCCTCTGCCCATGGAGTTTTCCAGGCAAGAATACTGGAGTGGGTTGCCATTTCCTTCTCCATGTGTGGAGTCTTTAAAGATTCCATCACTGAGGTGTTGCTTCTCCACTTGTACATGCCCTTCCTCCCTAAGTGCATTAGAAGTCATCCCCACTTCCCATCATGTCTGTCTTCCGTCCTCTGGAGTATGTATTGCTTGAGCTCACCACAGCGTCAGGATATTCTAGAAACCCTTCTGATTGCAGTCTCTTCGGGAGGTTACAAGTGCTTCAAACCTCAGAATTTTACAAAGCACTTTTTACGACCTCAGCTGAATGGGAAGTCAACACTCAGTGACAGTCACAGGCTTCCATGGCCTGGACTTGATTATGGGCTGTGCTTTCATAATCATCGTGTTTCCGATACCAACTAAGATGTCACTGAGAAATTTTTTTCTTTCTCATCATTGTATCTTTCATGTTTATTTAGATATATTATGGGTTTTCCTATATATCTTCCCTTAGGGATGAGGGTCTGAAGTCAGTAGAACTTACTACAACTGATTTCCAGTTAGCTGTGTTAGGACAGGAAAAAGAATGACCAGCTGCTGGATTCTTAAGATTATGTATGAAAATATGATTCGTTTTACTGTGTGAAGTCATCCGATTCTAACTTTCTGAAGTAGGCATTCAGAAAAATCAAAAAAAATCGCCTAAATACTAGGCGGTCTCCCATCCAAGTACTGACCAGGCCCGACCCTGCTCAGTTTCCCAGATCACAGGAGAGAGGGCACGTTCAGGGTGGTATGGCCTTAGACCTAGGTGGCTGCCAGGCGCTGCAGGAGCCCCGCGTTGCGACTCCCTTGCGGTCTGACCTGCCGGTCGGGCCTGGGGCTGCAGTTCTCGAGCGGGCTCGCGCTGCACTTGAGCCGCACGACCCGCGACTGGACTCCGGCCTGCCAGAGCCTGCAGCTCGGCGGCCAGCGGAGGGCGCCCCCGCTCCGCACACCGCGAGCCCAGGCCAGCACCAGTCTGGCCCGGCCGGCCGGGGCCTGGCGTGCCTGCGGAACCTGGGGTGGGGGAAGGGGGGGTGGGTAGAGCAGGGAGGACATCTCGGTGCACCCTCACCCCCTGTCACCCACCATCCCGTTCGCTGCACAGGGTCAGGTGACTCTGGACGAGCGGGGCTTCGGCCCGAGTCTGCAGTCCCCGGAGGCTCCTGGAGCTTAGGGGCAGCGCTCCGGGGCCCCAGGCTCCCATCCTGCCGGCTGTACAAATCCCCTGGAGTGCCTCAGCCCAGCCCTGTCCCCAAACCGAGGCCCGCCCTGCCCCCACGCCACGGGCCCAGCACAGGACCTTCCTGAGAGAGCGGACGAGCGACAGCCAGGCACACGGACAGGCACTCGCACGCACCCACGCCAGGTGAGACAGAGGCAGAAAGAGTCGAGGGTTCAGAGAGAGACTGGAAGACAGCGTGTGGGCAGGGGGTGCCTCGGGCAGGATGCCGGGCAGCTGCAGAGACCACCCGGCCCTGAGCAGCCAAAGCGATGTGGGTGGGGGGAGGCCACTCAGCAGAGGCGGGCCTGGAGAGGCCCAGGGTGGGAGGACACCTGAGATCTCCGCGCTCTGCACCCCGCTCCCCTCCCCCCAACCACCTGCACGCATGCCACGCCGGGGCGCTCTGACACTAGCTACTCTGGAGTTTTGTCACTTGAATTTCTCTCCCTCTGCTCAACTGAGTGATGACAGTGTATTGAACAGCTAGGTCATTTCCAAATAAATTAAGCTTAGTGTTTCACAGGACACCCGGGCATGTATGGAGAGACCAGCACGGATGCATGGACACCAACCTTGGTAACTGGACAACCAATGGGAAATTACTGTCTGACTCAGGAGAGAGAAAGAAACCCGAACAGATGGAATGAAATGAACAGAAACACAAGCTTTGCAACTCACACCCTAATTCAATTACCAGAAAATAAACAACTCTATAACCATTTTAGAAAAACAATAGACCTCTCCATGACCTTTGGTCGGGTGAGGAGTTCAAACACACACCAAAAACAAGCCAACTTTTCCAAGTCGTGAATATGTTAGTTCACACATTGACTTTTACATTGAAATGTGTAACAAATAATCTTAAAATCATTGACTCACTACATAAGCATGGAAGTATTTTAAACATAAAATATGTTCTATAGTATTCAGGAAGCACTTGGCACATCTGTAAGTGTATCAGACCCAAAACTGGAACGTAGTGGAAGAGTCAGGATAGTCTAAAAATGAATCCCTAACTAAAAGGAACACACAGGATTACTGTAGATAAAAAAGGTTAAAGAAGAGAAGCTAGAAATCAGTCAATAAATGTCTAAGGGGTTATCTTAGAGTGACTAGTCTCTGCGTGACTCTTTAAATTTTTCATGTTTGCAGCTTCCAAATTTTCCATGGTGAGAATAATACTTTCGCCTCCAAACCAGAGGGACTTGGGGACACAAAGGTAGAAGTCGATAATTTTCTTTGCCTATGTCTGAATATTTACAGTCAGAGGTAGAAAAGGAGGAGTCTGTCCCTTGTCTAGATGAGGTCAATCCCCAGGTGTGGGATGTCTCCAGCCATGGTTTAGCCATAAATGTTCCACCAGTAAAGATTTCTCTGAGACCAAATGCTCCCTAGTCCTGGAAAAGACAATATCCCTTAAAACCAGAAGCTCTTGAGGGTCTTAAAACATTAGTTAACAAATACCGAGATACTGGAACTCGAATCAGCTGTGAGTCCCCCTGCAACACCCCAATCTTGCCCGTTCAAAAACCAGATGGATCTTACCGATTCGTCCAGGATCTAAGAGCTGTTAATGAAGCTGTGGTTCCCATCCACCCCATAGTCCCAAACCCATATACCCTCCTATCCCAAGTCCCAGGAAATGCCAAGTACTTCTCAGTCTTGGACCTTCAAGGTGCTTTCTTTTGCATTCCTCTCCATCCTGAATCCCAAAAACTCTTTGCTTTTGAGTTTCAGGACTTGGAAACAAGAGAGACCATACAGCTCTCCACTGGACTCGACTAACCCAAGGGTTTAGGGACAGCCCTCATATCTTCGGGACTTCCTCGGGGAGAGAACTAAGGGAATTAACTTTAACAAACAGTAGTCTAATACAGTATGTGGATGACTTGCTCATAGCTAGGCCAGATTTTACCAGCTCTCAAATGGACACTATTTAAAACGCTAACTTTCCTGTATGAAAAGGGTTATCGAGTATCCCCCAAGTAGGCTCAGATTAGCTTAACCCAAGTAAAATACCTTGGATTTATAATTACGGAGAGAAAAAGAATGCCTGACCCCGAGGGGAGATCCCTCATCTTAAATACCCCGTACCCCCAAACAAAACAACAGCTTAGGGGATTTTTAGGAAGGACCGGGTTTTGCAGGATCTGGGTTCCTAATTATGGCAATCTGGCCAGACCCCTATATGAAAATTTAAGGGGGAAAGAGGAAGAGCCACTCGACTGGCATGAGAACTGCAAGGTGGCCTTTAATGATCTAAAAGAGTCCATCACTACAGCCCAATCTTTAGGCCTCCCCAACCTGGAGAAGCCTTTTAGACTCTATGTTTCTGGAAGGACAGGAATGGCTCTTGGGTTGTTAGAGCAGATGATGGGGCCCGTATTACAACCTGTGGCTTATCTCTCAAAATAACTAGATGAGGTGGCCAGAGGGTGGCCCACTTGCCTCCGGGCAGTAGCAGCCACTGCTCTGATGGTTAAGGAGGCATCTAAGCTGACCCTGGTTCAGCCCACTACAGTGTGTACGCCTAACCGGGTGCAAGCAGTTTTGGAAAAGAAAAGGGACAGGTGGATGACAGGGGGAAGGATTACCCAATACCAAGCCCTCCTCCTTGACACTCCAGAAATAAAGTTGAGGGTCTGCCAGACTTTAAATCCAGCAACCTTACTGCCAGATACCCCTACCTCCCCTCTGGATCACCAATGCATACAAATCACAGACGAGTTATACTCTTCTCGCCGGGACCTATCAGAGACATCTTTATCTGACCCAGAGGAAAACTGGCACACAGATGGCAGCAGTTTTGTAGAAAATGGAGAGAGGAAAGCAGGATATGCTGTAGTGAGCCTGGAAGAAACTAAGGAAAGTGGGTCTCTTTCCCCAGACACCTCAGCCCAGAAAGCTGAACATTTTGCACTGACAAGAGCTTTGGAGTTAGGAGAAGGAAAGAGGATTAATGTGTGTATGGACTCTAAGTATGCTTTCCTCATTCTGCATGCCCGTGCAGCAATTTGGAAAGAAAGAGGGATGCTCAGTGCCCGAAGCTCTGCTATTAAACACAAAGAGCTCATTCTCAGGCTCCTGGAGGCAGTCAAACTTCCTGCAAAATTAGCTGTCATCCACTGCAAGAGTCACCAAAGGGGCAAGAAAAAGAGGCTCAGGGAAATAGGAAAGCTGATCAAGAGGCAGGACGATCTGCCGGGGAAGCTACCTCTGCCACTGCTATCTGCCCCCTTTTCCCCAAGGAAACCCTGACTCCAGATTTTACCCCAGGGGGACATTCCCGATATGCTGAGCGGGGCTGGGAGATTGGGTCACATGGGTGGTTTCAGCCTGATCAGGCCCAAATAATACTCCCTGATTCTCAGGTTTAAAACATTACTAACACCTTACATAAGAGCACCCATTTTGGAAAATATAATCTAGAAATCTTGCTTAAGCCTATTCTCTCCCATCCTCACTTAGCTAAGGTTATTAAACAGGTCACACAAAATTGTGACACCTGTCTAAAAAATAACCCAAAAACCAGACCTCCTCTAATTACACATGTCCAACATCGGGGATCATACCCAGGAGCGGACTGGCAAGTAGAATTTACAGCCATGATCAAGAACCAAGTGTTTTTTTACTTGCTAGTCTTTATTGACACATTCACAGGATGGATCGAAGCGTTCCCTAATGAGACAGAGAGAGCTACAGAAGTCTGTAAAGCTCTGCTGAAGGAGATAGTGCCTAGGTTTGGGCTGCCTCGGTCACTTCAGAGTGACAATAGGCCCTCACTTACAGCCACGATACCCCAGAACCTAGCCGCATGCTTAGGCATAAAATACCAGCTCCGCTCATCCTGGTGGCCTCAAGCTTCAGGAAAGGTAGAGAGAGCCAACCAGACTCTTAAAAGGGCTCTGGTTAAGCTATGTCAGAAACACATAATAAGTGGACACATATGCTGTCCATAGCCCTCATGAGGATACGGACATCCCCCAAACGGCCACTATTGTTAAGTCCTTATGAAATGATATATGGACGGCCATTCTTAACTTCTGATTTGTTTCTTGACGAGGATGCCAATACACTCTTAAAACATATAATTGACCTGGGAATGTTTCAGCAAGAACTCCACCGGTATGGAGAACAAACCACAGGAAGACTTGAAAAATCCCCAGGTAAAGCCAGGGGATCAAGTATCAGTAAAGACCAGGCAAGAAAAAGGGAGTCCAAACCAGCTGTCCGAGAAATGGACAGGGCCATATCAGGTTGTTCTAGTGACTTCAACTGCTGTAAAAGTGAAGGGTCTATCTGCCTGGGTCGACAATTCTAGAATAAAACCCTATGGCCTACAGGATGGGGAGACAGAAACTGAGACTCCAAAGCCAGAGGACAGCTATTCCTGTGAACCTGTTGAAGATCTCAGGCTCTTGTTCAAGCAGAACCCCATCAATCCTGCCTCAGATAAGTAAAATGCATCATATGATGTTCTTCCTCTTTCTAATCATATCTCCCTGTATGGCTATTGATCTCTCCCTAAACGAGGCATGTTCACTTGCAAACCACACTGCTTCTCAACTCAACCTAAGCAGCCTGGGCTGCATCTGCATTAATGACAAAGGTTGGGGGTATGTCCAACCCATCCCAGGGTATCACTATCAAAGGCCCACCCTTCCAGCCGAGCTATGGGCTGTTACTCAGCGCCCCCATGTGGTCGTAATATGGCCTTTTGGGAAAAGGGGGATAAAAAACTTCATGTCTTGGTACCAGAAACAACTGTCTCTATTTACTCCCTGGATGACATCTGCAAACCCACCTGAGCCCTTATTTTTTCTCATGACTAACATGCCCCAAGTGACCTTCCCTATCTCTCTAAAAAGCCACTCCCTAACAGGGGTGTCAGTGAGAAATCTAGACGACTCACAATGTGGGGTGACCGTCACTGTTGAAACTGATGGGAAAAACCGGGACAGGCCCTGCAGCTGGGAGACCAGCCGACGCCACCCCCGGCCAGCACGCGCCTGGCCCGGCCCGGGGTGCTTCCCGGACCCCGAAGCGCCTGGCAATGCTGCGGGAGCTCTGGCGGGGGTTGGGGAGGGGGGTGGCTTGAGCGGGGAGGACGTCTCGGTGCGCCCCCAACCCCCGCCCCCCACCATCCCGTTCGCTGCTCAGGGTCAGGTGGCTCCGGACGAGCGGGTCGACGGCCAAGGGCCGCGGTCCCCGGAGCCTCCTGCGGGCTTAGGGGCAGCCCAGCCGGGGCCACAGGCGCCCATCCTGCCGGCTGTGCAAACCCCCTGGTGTGCCTCAGCCCCGCCCTGTCCCCAAACCGAGGCCCGCCCTGCCCCCACGCCACGGGCCCAGCATAGGACCTTCCTGAGAGAGCGGACGAGCGACAGCCAGGCACACGGACAGGCACTCGCACGCACCCACGCCAGGTGAGACAGAGGCAGAAAGAGTCGAGGTTTCAGAGAGAGACTGGAAGATAGCGTGTGAGCAGGGGGGGCCTCGGGCAGGATGCCGGGCAGCTGCAGAGACCACCCGGCCCTGAGCAGCCAAAGCGATGGGGGAGGTGGGAGGCCACTGAGCAGCGGCGGGCCTGGAGAGTCCCAGGGTGGGAGGACACCTGAGATCTCCGCGCTCCGCGCCCCGGCCCTCTCCCCCCAACCCCCTGCACGCATGCCACACCGGGGCGCTCTGACACTAGCTTCTCTGGAGTTTTGTCACTTGAATTTCTCTCCCTCTGCTCAACTGAGTGATGACAGTGTATTGAACAGCTAGGTCATTTCCAAATAAATTAAGCTTAGTGTTTCACAGGACACTCGGTCATGTATGGAGAGACCAGCACGGATGCATGGACACCAACCATGGTAACTGGACAACCAATGGGAAATTACTGTCTGACTCAGGAGAGAGAAAGAAACCCGAACAAATGGAATGAAATGAACAGAAACACAGGCTTTGCAACTCACACCCTAATTCAATTACCAGAAAATAAACAACACTATAACCATTTTAGAAAATCAATAGACCTCTCCATGACCTTTGGTCGGGTGAGGAGTTCAAACACACAGCAAAAAAAAGCCAACTTTTCCAAGTCGTGAATATGTTAGTTCACACATTGACTTTTACATTGAAATGTGTAACTAATAAACTTAAAATCATTGACTCACTACATAAGCATGGAAGTATTTTAAATATAAAATATATTCTATAGTATTCAGGAAGCACTTGGCACATCTCTAAGTATATCAGACCCAAAACTGGAACGTAGTGGAAGAGTCAGGATAGTCTAAAAATGAATCCCTAACTAAAAGGAACACACAGAATTACTGTAGATAAAAAAGGTTAAAGAAGAGAAGCTAGAAATCAGTCAAAAATATGTTAGGGTTTAGTTTAGTGTGACTAGCCTCTGCGTGACTCTTTAAATTTTTCATGTTTGCAGCTTCCAAATTTTCCATTTTGAGAATAATACTTTCGCCTCCAAACCAGAGTGACTTGGGGACACAAAGGTAGAAGTCGATAATTTTCTTTGCCTATGTCTAAATATTTACAGTCAGAGGTAGAAACGGAGGAGTCTGTCCCTTGTCTAGATGAGGTCAATCCAAAGGTGTGGGATGTCTCCAGCCCTGGTTTAGCCATAAATGTTCCACCAGTAAAGATTTCTCTGAGACCAAATGCTCCCTAGCCCTGGAAAAGACAATATCCCTTAAAACCAGTAGCTCTTGAGGGTCTTAAACCATTAGTTAACAAATACCGAGATACTGGAACTCGAATCAGCTGTGAGACCCCTGCAACACCCCAATCTTGCCCGTTCAAAAACCAGATGGATCTTACCGATTCGTCCAGGATCTAAGAGCTGTTAATGAAGCTGTGGTTCCCATCCACCCCATAGTCCCAAACCCATATACCCTCCTATCCCATGTCCCAGGAAATGCCAAGTACTTCTCAGTCTTGGACCTTCAAGGTGCTTTCTTTTGCATTCCTCTCCATCCTGAATCCCAAAATCTCTTTGCTTTTGAGTGGCGGGACTTGGAAACAAGAGAGACCATACAACTCTCGACTGGACTCGACTACCCCAAGGGTTTAGGGACAGCCCTCATATCTTCGGGACTTCCTCGGGGAGATTACTAAGGGAATTAACTTTAACAAACAGTAGTCTAATACAGTATGTGGATGACTTGCTCATAGCTAGGCCAGATGTTACCAGCTCTCAAATGGACACTATTTAAAACGCTAACTTTCCTGTATGAAAAGGGTTATCGAGTATCCCCCAAGTAGGCTCAGATTAGCTTAACCCAAGTAAAATACCTTGGATTTATAATTACGGAGAGAAAAAGAATGCCTGACCCCGAGGGGAGATCCCTCATCTTAAATAACCCGTACCCCCAAACAAAACAACAGCTTAGGGGATTTTTAGGAAGGACCGGGTTTTGCAGGATCTGGATTCCTAATTATGGCAAACTGGCCAGACCCCTATATGAAAATTTAAGGGGGAAAGTGGAAGAGCCACTCGACTGGCATGAGACCTGCAAGGTGGCCTTTAATGCCCTAAAAGAGTCCATCACTACAGCCCCAGCTTTAGGCCTCCCCAACCTGGAGAAGCCTTTTAGACTCTATGTTTCTGGAAGGACAGGAACTGCTCTTGGGGTGTTCGAGCAGATGATGGGGCCCCTATTACAACCTGTGGCTTATCTCTCAAAATAACTAGATGAGGTGGCCAGAGGGTGGCCCACTTCCTACGGGCAGTAGCAGCCACCGCTCTTATGGTTAAGGAGGCATCTAAGCTGACCCTGGGTCAGCCCACCACAGTGTATACGCCACACCGGGTGCAAGCAGTCTTGGAAACGAAAGGGGAGAGTTGGATGACAGGGGGAAGGATCACCCAATACCAAGCCCTCCTCCTTGACACTCCAGAAATAAAGTTGAGGGTCTGCCAGACTTAAATCCAGCAACCTTACTGCCAGATCCCCCTACCTCCCCTCTGGATCACCAATGCATACAAATCACAGACGAGTTATACTCTTCTCGCCGGGACCTATCAGAGACACCTTTATCTGACCCAGAGGAAAACTGGCACACAGATGGCAGCAGTTTTGTAGAAAAGGGAGAGAGGAAAGCAGGATATGCTGTAGTGAGCCTGGAAGAAACTAAGGAAAGTGGGTCTCTTCCCCCAGACACCTCAGCCCAGAAAGCTGAACTCTTTGCCCTGACAAGAGCTTTGGAGTTAGGAGAAGGAAAGAGGATTAATGTGTGTATGGACTCTAAGTATGCTTTCCTCATTCTGCATGCCCGTGCAGCAATTTGGAAAGAAAGAGGGATGTTCAGTGCCCGAAGCTCTGCTATTAAACACAAAGAGCTCATTCTCAGGCACCTGGAGGCAGTCAAACTTCCTGCAAAATTAGCTGTCATCCACTGCAAGAGTCACCAAAAGGGGCAAGAAAAAGAGGCTCAGGGAAATAGGAAAGCTGATCAAGAGGCAGGACGAGCTGCCGGGGAAGCTACCTCTGCCACTGCTATCTGCACCCTTTTCCCCAAGGAAACCCTGACTCCAGATTTTACCCCAGGGGGACATTCCCGATATGCTGAGTGGGGCTGGGAGATTGGGTCACATGGGTGGTTTCAGCCTGATCAGTCCCAAATAATACACCCTGATTCTCAGGTTTAAAACGTTACTAACTCCTTACATAAGAGCGCCCATTTTGGAAAAGACAATCTAGAAATCTTGCTTAAGCCTATTCTCTCCCATCCCCAGTTAGCTAAGGTTGTTAAACAGGTCACACAAAATTGTGACACCTGTCTAAAAAATAACCCAAAAACCAGACATTCTCTAATTAAACCTGTCCAACATCGGGGATCATACCCAGGAGCGGACTGGCAAGTAGAATTTACAGCCATGCCCAAGAACCAAGGGTTTTCTTACTTGCGAGTCTTTATTGACACATTCACAGGATGGATCGAAGCGTTCCCTACTGAGACTGAGAGAGCTACAGAAGTCTGTTAAGCTCTGCTGAAGGAGATAGTGCCTAGGTTTGGGCAGCCTCGGTCACTTCAGAGTGACAACGGGCCCTCACTTACAGCCACGATACCCCAGAACCTAGCCGCATGCTTAGGCATAAAATACCAGCTCCGCTCATCCTGGAGGCCTCAAGCTTCAGGAAAGGTAGAGAGAGCCAACCAGACTCTTAAAAGGGCTCTGGCTAAGCTATGTCAGAAACACAAAATAAGTGGACACATATGCTGCCCATAGCCCTCATGAGGCTACGGACATCCCCCAAACGGCCACTATTGTTAAGTCCTTATGAAATGATGTATGGACGACCATTCTTAACTTCTGATTTGTTTCTTGACGAGGATGCCAATACACTCTTAAAACATATAATTGACCTGGGAAGGTTTCAGCAAGAACTCCAACGGTATGGAGAACAAACCACAGGAAGACTTGAAAAGTCCCCAGGTAAAGCCAGGGGATCAAGTATCAGTAAAGACCTGGCAAGAAAAAGGGAGTCCAAACCAGCTGTCCGAGAAATGGACAGGGCCATATCAGGTTGTTCTAGTGACTTCAACTGCTGTAAAAGTGAAGGGTCTATCTGCCTGGGTCCACAATTCTAGAATAAAACCCTATGGCCTACAGGAGGGGGAGACAGAAACTGAGACTCCAAAGCCAGAGGACAGCTACTCCTGTGAACCTGTTGAAGATCTCAGGCTCTTGTTCAAGCAGAAGCCCATCAATCCTGCCTCAGATAAGTAAAATGCATCATATGATGTTCTTCCTCTTCCTAATCATATCTCCGTGTATGGCTATTGATCTCTCCCTAAACGAGGCATGTTCACTTGCAAACCACACTGCTTCTCAACTGAACCTAAGCAGACCGGGCTGCATCTGCATTAATGACAAAGGTTGGGGGTATGTCCAACCCATCCCAGGGTATCACTATCAAAGGCCCACCCTTCCAGCCGAGCTATGGGCTGTTACTCAGCGCCCCCATGTGGTCGTAATATGGCCTTTTGGGGAAAGGGGGAAAAAAAACTTCATGTCTTGGTACCAGCAACAACTGTCTCTATTTACCCCCTGGATGACATCTGCAATCCCACCTGAGCCCTTATTTTCTCTCATGACTAACATCCCCCAAGTGGCCTTCCCTATCTCTCTAAAAAGCCACTCCCTAACAGGGGTGTCAGTGAGAAATCTAGACGACTCACAATGTGGGGTGACCGTCACTGTTGAAACTGATGGGAAAAACCGGGACTGGCCCTGCAGCTGGGAGACCAGCCGACGCCACCTCCGGCCAGCACGTGCCTGGCCCGGCCCGGGGCGCTTCCCGGACCACGAGCGGCCTGGCGAGGCTGCGGGAGCTCTGGCGGGGGTTGGGGATGGGGGTGGCTTGAGCGGGGAGGACGTCTCGGTGCCCCCCCACCCCCCGCCCCCCACCATCCCGTTCGCTGCTCAGGGTCACGTGGCTCCGGACGAGCGGGGCGTCGGCCCGGGGCCGCGGTCCCCGGAGCCTCCTGCGGGCTTAGGGGCAGCCCAGCCGGGGCCCCAGGCGCCCATCCTGCCGGCTGTGCAAACCCCCTGGAGTGCCTCAGCCCCGCCCTGTCCCCAAACCAAGGCCCGCCCTGCCCCCACGCCACGGGCCCAGCACAGGACCTTCCTGAGAGAGGGAACGAGCAACAGCCAGGCACACGGACAGGCACTCGCACGCACCCTCGCCAGGTGAGACAGAGGCAGAAAGAGTCGAGGGTTCAGAGAGAGACTGGAAGACAGCCTGTGGGCAGGGGGGGCCTCGGGCAGGATGCCGGGCAGCTGCAGAGAGCACCCGGCCCTGAGCAGCCAAAGCGATGGGGGCGGGGGGAGGCCACTGAGCAGCGGCGGGCCTGGAGAGGCCCAGGGTGGGAGGACACCTGAGATCTCCGCGCTCCGCCCCCCCCTCCCCCCAACCCCCTGCACGCATGCCACGCCGGGGCGCTCTGACACTAGCTTCTCTGGAGTTTTGTCACTTGAATTTCTCTCCCTCTGCTCAACTGAGTGATGACAGTGTATTGAACAGCTAGGTTATTTCCAAATAAATTAAGCTTAGTGTTTCACAGGACACCCGGACATGTATGGACAGACCAGCACGGATGCATGGACACAACCTTGGTAACTGGACAACCAATGGGAAATTACTGTCTGACTCAGGAGAGAGAAAGAAACCCGAACAAATGGAATGAAATGAACAGAAACACAGGCTTTGCAACTCACACCCTAATTCAATTACCAGAAAAGAAACAACACTATAACCATTTTAGAAAAACAATAGACCTCTCCATGACCTTTGGTCGGGTGAGGAGTTCAAACACACAGCAAAAAAAAGCCAACTTTTCCAAGTCGTGAATATGTTAGTTCACACATTGACTTTTACATTGAAATGTGTAACAAATAAACTTAAAATCATTGACTCACTACATAAGCATGGAAGAATTTTAAACATAAAATATGTTCTATAGTATTCAGGAAGCACTTGGCACATCTCTAAGTGTATCAGACCCAAAACTGGAACGTAGTGGAAGAGTCAGGATAGTCTAAAAATGAATCCCTAACTAAAAGGAACACACAGGATTACTGTAGATAAAAAAGGTTAAAGAAGAGAAGCTAGAAATCAGTCAATAAATGTCTTAGGGGTTAGCTTAGAGTGATTAGCCTCTGCGTGACTCTTTAAATTTTTCATGTTTGCAGCTTCCAAATTTTCCATTTTGAGAATAATACTTTCGCCTCCAAACCAGAGTGACTTGGGGACACAAAGGTAGAAGTCGATAATTTTCTTTGCCTATGTCTGAATATTTACAGTCAGAGGTAGAAAAGGAGGAGTCTGTCCCTTGTCTAGATGATGTCAATCCCCAGGTGTGGGATGTCTGCAGCCCTGGTTTAGCCATAAATGTTCCACCAGTAAAGATTTCTCTGAGACCAAATGCTCCCTAGCCCTGGAAAAGACAATATCCCTTAAAACCAGTAGCTCTTGAGGGTCTTAAACCATTAGTTAACAAATACCGAGATACTGGAACTCGAATCAGCTGTGAGTCCCCCTGCAACACCCCAATCTTGCCCGTTCAAAAACCAGATGGATCTTACCGATTCGTCCAGGATCTAAGAGCTGTTAATGAAGCTGTGGTTCCCATCCACCCCATAGTCCCACACCCATATACCCTCCTATCCCAAGTCCCAGGAAATGCCAAGTACTTCTCAGTCTTGGACCTTCAAGGTGCTTTCTTTTGCATTCCTCTCCATCCTGAATCCCAAAAACTCTTTGCTTTTGAGTGGCGGGACTTGGAAACAAGAGAGACCATACAACTCTCGACTGGACTCGACTACCCCAAGGGTTTAGGGACAGCCCTCATATCTTCGGGACTTCCTCGGGGAGAGAACTAAGGGAATTAACTTTAACAAACAGTAGTCTAATACAGTATGTGGATGACTTGCTCATAGCTAGGCCAGATTTTACCAGCTCTCAAATGGACACTATTTAAAACGCTAACTTTCCTGTATGAAAAGGGTTATCGAGTATCCCCCAAGTAGGCTCAGATTAGCTTAACCCAAGTAAAATACCTTGGATTTATAATTACGGAGAGAAGAAGAATGCCTGACGCCGAGGGGAGATCCCTCATCTTAAATACCACGTACCCCCAAACAAAACAACAGCTTAGGGGATTTTTAGGAAGGACCGGGTTTTGCAGGATCTGGATTCCTAATTATGGCAATCTGGCCAGACCCCTATATGAAAATTTAAGGGGGAAAGAGGAAGAGCCACTCGACTGGCATGAGACCTGCAAGGTGGCCTTTAATGTCCTAAAAGAGTCCATCACTATAGCCCCAGCTTTAGGCCTCCCCAACCTGGAGAAGCCTTTTAGACTCTATGTTTCTGGAAGGACAGGAACTGCTCTTGGGGTGTTAGAGGAGATGATGGGGCCTGTATTACAACCTGTGTCTTATCTCTCAAAATAACTAGATGAGGTGGCCAGAGGTTGGCCCACTTGCCTCCGGACAGTAGCAGCCACTGCTCTGATGGTTAAGGAGGCATCTAAGCTGACCCTGGGTCAGCCCACCACAGTGTATACGCCTCACCGGGTGCAAGCAGTCTTGGAAACGAAAGGGGACAGGTGGATGACAGGGGGAAGGATCACCCAATACCAAGCCCTCCTCCTTGACACTCCAGAAATAAAGTTGAGGGTCTGCCAGACTTTAAATCCAGCAACCTTACTGCCAGATCCCCCTACCTCCCCTCTGGATCACCAATGCATACAAATCACAGACGAGTTATACTCTTCTCGCCGGGACCTATCAGAGACACCTTTATCTGACCCAGAGGAAAACTGGCACACAGATGGCAGCAGTTTTGTAGAAAAGGGAGAGAGGAAAGCAGGATATGCTGTAGCGAGCCTGGAAGAAACTAAGGAAAGTGGGTCTCTTCCCCCAGACACCTCAGCCCAGAAAGCTGAACTCTTTGCCCTGACAAGAGCTTTGGAGTTAGGAGAAGGAAAGAGGATTAATGTGTGTATGGACTCTAAGTATGCTTTCCTCATTCTGCATGCCCGTGCAGCAATTTGGAAAGAAAGAGGGATGCTCAGTGCCCGAAGCTCTGCTATTAAACACAAAGAGCTCATTCTCAGGCTCCTGGAGGCAGTCAAACTTCCTGCAAAATTAGCTGTCATCCACTGCAAGAGTCACCAAAAGGGGCAAGAAAAAGAGGCTCAGGGAAATAGGAAAGCTGATCAAGAGGCAGGACGAGCTGCCGGGGAAGCTACCTCTGCCACTGCTATCTGCCCCCTTTTCCCCAAGGAAACCCTGACTCCAGATTTTACCCCAGGGGGACATTCCCGATATGCTGAGCGGGGTTGGGAGATTGGGTCACATGGGTGGTTTCAGCCTGATCAGGCCCAAATAATACTCCCTGATTCTCAGGTTTAAAACATTACTAACTCCTTACATAAGAGCGCCCATTTTGGAAAAGATAATCTAGAAATCTTGCTTAAGCCTATTCTCTCCCATCCGGGTTAGCTAAGGTTGTTAAACAAGTCACACAAAATTGTGACACCTTTCTAAAAAATAACCCAAAAACCAGACCTCCTCTAATTACACCTGTCCAACATCGGGGATCATACCCAGGTGCGGACTGGAAATGCCGCTCCGCATTTAGAATTTACAGCCATGCCCAAGACCCAAGGGTTTTCTTACTTGCTAGTCTTTATTGACACATTCACAGGATGGATCGAAGCGTTCCCTACTGAGACTGAGAGAGCTACAGAAGTCTGTAAAGCTCTGCTGAAGGAGATAGTGCCTAGGTTTGGGCTGCCTCGGTCACTTCAGAGTGACAACGGGCCCTCACTTACAGCCACGATACCCCAGAACTTAGCCGCATGCTTAGGCATAAAATACCAGCTCCGCTCATCCTGGAGGCCTCAAGCTTCAGGAAAGGTAGAGAGAGCCAACCAGACTCTTAAAAGGGCTCTGGCTAAGCTATGTCAGAAACACAAAATAAGTGGACACATATGCTGCCCATAGCCGTCATGAGGCTACGGACATCCCCCAAACGGCCACTATTGTTAAGTCCTTATGAAATGATGTATGGACGATCATTCTTAACTTCTGATTTGTTTCTTGACGAGGATGCCAATACACACTTAAAACATATAATTGACCTGGGAAGGTTTCAGCAAGAACTCCAACGGTATGGAGAACAAACCACAGGAAGACTTGAAAAATCCCCAGGTAAAGCCAGGGGATCAAGTATCAGTAAAGACCTGGCAAGAAAAAGGGAGTCCAAACCAGCTGTCCGAGAAATGGACAGGGCCATATCAGGTTGTTCTAGTGACTTCAACTGCTGTAAAAGTGAAGGGTCTATCTGCCTGGGTCCACAATTCTAGAATAAAACCCTATGGCCTACAGGAGGGGGAGACAGAAACTGAGACTCCAAAGCCAGAGGACAGCTACTCCTGTGAACCTGTTGAAGATCTCAGGCTCTTGTTCAAGCAGAAGCCCATCAATCCTGCCTCAGATAAGTAAAATGCATCATATGATGTTCTTCCTCTTTCTAATCATATCTCCGTGTATGGCTATTGATCTCTCCCTAAACGAGGCATGTTCACTTGCAAACCACACTGCTTCTCAACTGAACCTAAGCAGACCGGGCTGCATCTGCATTAATGACAAAGGTTGGGGGTATGTCCAACCCATCCCAGGGTATCACTATCAAAGGCCCACCCTTCCAGCCGAGCTATGGGCTGTTACTCAGCGCCCCCATGTGGTCGTAATATGGCCTTTTGGGGAAAGGGGGAAAAAAAACTTCATGTCTTGGTACCAGCAACAACTGTCTCTATTTACCCCCTGGATGACATCTGCAATCCCACCTGAGCCCTTATTTTCTCTCATGACTAACATCCCCCAAGTGGCCTTCCCTATCTCTCTAAAAAGCCACTCCCTAACAGGGGTGTCAGTGAGAAATCTAGACGACTCACAACTTGGGGTGACCGTCACTGTTGAAACTGATGGGAAAAACCGGGACTGGCCCTGCAGCTGGGAGACCAGCCGACGCCACCTCCGGCCAGCACGTGCCTGGCCCGGCCCGGGGCGCTTCCCGGACCACGAGCGGCCTGGCGAGGCTGCGGGAGCTCTGGCGGGGGTTGGGGATGGGGGTGGCTTGAGCGGGGAGGACGTCTCGGTGCCCCCCCACCCCCCGCCCCCCACCATCCCGTTCGTTGCTCAGGGTCACGTGGCTCCGGACGAGCGGGGCGTCGGCCCGGGGCCGCGGTCCCCGGAGCCTACTGCGGGCTTAGGGGCAGCCCAGCCGGGGCCCCAGGCGCCCATCCTGCCGGCTGTGCAAACCCCCTGGAGTGCCTCAGCCCTGCCCTGTCCCCAAACCAAGGCCCGCCCTGCCCCCACGCCACGGGCCCAGCACAGGACCTTCCTGAGAGAGGGAACGAGCGACAGCCAGGCACACGGACAGGCACTCGCACGCACCCTCGCCAGGTGAGACAGAGGCAGAAAGAGTCGAGGGTTCAGAGAGAGACTGGAAGACAGCCTGTGGGCAGGGGGGGCCTCGGGCAGGATGCCGGGCAGCTGCAGAGAGCACCCGGCCCTGAGCAGCCAAAGCGATGGGGGCCGGGGGAGGCCACTGAGCAGCGGCGGGCCTGGAGAGGCCCAGGGTGGGAGGACACCTGAAATCTCCGCGCTCCGCCCCCCCCCCAACCCCCTGCACGCATGCCACGCCGGGGCGCTCTGACACTAGCTTCTCTGGAGTTTTGTCACTTGAATTTCTCTCCCTCTGCTCAACTGAGTGATGACAGTGTATTGAACAGCTAGGTCATTTCCAAATAAATTAAGCTTAGTGTTTCACAGGACACCCGGACATGTATGGAGAGACCAGCACGGATGCATGGACACCAACCTTGGTAACTGGACAACCAATGGGAAATTACTGTCTGACTCAGGAGAGAGAAAGAAACCCGAACAGATGGAATGAAATGAACAGAAACACAGGCTTTGCAACTCACACCCTAATTCAATTACCAGAAAAGAAACAACACTATAACCATTTTAGAAAAACAATAGACCTCTCCATGACCTTTGGTCGGGTGAGGAGTTCAAACACACAGCAAAAAAAAGCCAACTTTTCCAAGTCGTGAATATGTTAGTTCACACATTGACTTTTACATTGAAATGTGTAACAAATAAACTTAAAATCATTGACTCACTACATAAGCATGGAAGTATTTTAAATATAAAATATGTTCTATAGTATTCAGGAAGCACTTGGCACATCTCTAAGTGTATCAGACGCAAAACTGGAACGTAGTGGAAGAGTCAGGATAGTCTAAAAATGAATCCCTAACTAAAAGGAACACACAGGATTACTGTAGATAAAAAAGGTTAAAGAAGAGAAGCTAGAAATCAGTCAATAAATGTCTTAGGGGTTAGCTTAGAGTGACTAGCCTCTGCGTGACTCTTTAAATTTTTCATGTTTGCAGCTTCCAAATTTTCCATTTTGAGAATAATACTTTCGCCTCCAAACCAGAGTGACTTGGGGACACAAAGGTAGAAGTCGATAATTTTCTTTGCCTATGTCTGAATATTTACAGTCAGAGGTAGAAAAGGAGGAGTCTGTCCCTTGTCTAGATGATGTCAATCCCCAGGTGTGGGATGTCTGCAGCCCTGGTTTAGCCATAAATATTCCACCAGTAAAGATTTCTCTGAGACCAAATGCTCCCTAGCCCTGGAAAAGACAATATCCCTTAAAACCAGTAGCTCTTGAGGGTCTTAAACCATTAGTTAACAAATACCGAGATACTGGAACTCGAATCAGCTGTGAGTCCCCCTGCAACACCCCAATCTTGCCCGTTCAAAAACCAGATGGATCTTACCGATTCGTCCAGGATCTAAGAGCTGTTAATGAAGCTGTGGTTCCCATCCACCCCATAGTCCCACACCCATATACCCTCCTATACCAAGTCCCAGGAAATGCCAAGTACTTCTCAGTCTTGGACCTTCAAGGTGCTTTCTTTTGCATTCCTCTCCATCCTGAATCCCAAAAACTCTTTGCTTTTGAGTGGCGGGACTTGGAAACAAGAGAGACCATACAACTCTCGACTGGACTCGACTACCCCAAGGGTTTAGGGACAGCCCTCATATCTTCGGGACTTCCTCGGGGAGAGAACTAAGGGAATTAACTTTAACAAACAGTAGTCTAATACAGTATGTGGATGACTTGCTCATAGCTAGGCCAGATTTTACCAGCTCTCAAATGGACACTATTTAAAACGCTAACTTTCCTGTATGAAAAGGGTTATCGAGTATCCCCCAAGTAGGCTCAGATTAGCTTAACCCAAGTAAAATACCTTGGATTTATAATTATGGAGAGAAGAAGAATGCCTGACCCCGAGGGGAGATCCCTCATCTTAAATACCCCGTACCCCCAAACAAAACAACAGCTTAGGGGATTTTTAGGAAGGACCGGGTTTTGCAGGATCTGGATTCCTAATTATGGCAATCTGGCCAGACCCCTATATGAAAATTTAAGGGGGAAAGAGGAAGAGCCACTCGACTGGCATGAGACCTGCAAGGTGGCCTTTAATGACCTAAAAGAGTCCATCACTACAGCCCCAGCTTTAGGCCTCCCCAACCTGGAGAAGCCTTTTAGACTCTATGTTTCTGGAAGGACAGGAACTGCTCTTGGGGTGTTAGAGGAGATGATGGGGCCCGTATTACAACCTGTGTCTTATCTCTCAAAATAACTAGATGAGGTGGCCAGAGGGTGGCCCACTTGCCTCCGGGCAGTAGCAGCCACTGCTCTGATGGTTAAGGAGGCATCTAAGCTGACCCTGGGTCAGCCCACCACAGTGTATACGCCTCACCGGGTGCAAGCAGTCTTGGAAACGAAAGGGGACAGGTGGATGACAGGGGGAAGGATCACCCAATACCAAGCCCTCCTCCTTGACACTCCAGAAATAAAGTTGAGGGTCTGCCAGACTTTAAATCCAGCAACCTTACTGCCAGATCCCCCTACGTCCCCTCTGGATCACCAATGCATACAAATCACAGACGAGTTATACTCTTCTCGCCGGGACCTATCAGAGATACCTTTATCTGACCCAGAGGAAAACTGGCACACAGATGGCAGCAGTTTTGTAGAAAAGGGAGAGAGGAAAGCAGGATATGCTGTAGCGAGCCTGGAAGAAACTAAGGAAAGTGGGTCTCTTCCCCCAGACACCTCAGCCCAGAAAGCTGAACTTTTTGCCCTGACAAGAGCTTTGGAGTTAGGAGAAGGAAAGAGGATTAATGTGTGTATGGACTCTAAGTATGCTTTCCTCATTCTGCATGCCCGTGCAGCAATTTGGAAAGAAAGAGGGATGCTCAGTGCCCGAAGCTCTGCTATTAAACACAAAGAGCTCATTCTCAGGCTCCTGGAGGCAGTCAAACTTCCTGCAAAATTAGCTGTCATTCACTGCAAGAGTCACCAAAATGGGCAAGAAAAAGAGGCTCAGGGAAATAGGAAAGCTGATCAAGAGGCAGGACGAGCTGCCGGGGAAGCTACCTCTGCCCCTGCTATCTGCCCCCTTTTCCCCAAGGAAACCCTGACTCCAGATTTTACCCCAGGGGGACATTCCCGATATGCTGAGCGGGGCTGGGAGATTGGGTCACATGGGTGGTTTCAGCCTGATCAGGCCCAAATAATACTCCCTGATTCTCAGGTTTAAAACATTACTAACTCCTTACATAAGAGCGCCCATTTTGGAAAAGATAATCTAGAAATCATGCTTAAGCCTATTCTCTCCCATCCGGGTTAGCTAAGGTTGTTAAACAAGTCACACAAAATTGTGACACCTTTCTAAAAAATAACCCAAAAACCAGACCTCCTCTAATTACACCTGTCCAACATCGGGGATCATACCCAGGTGCGGACTGGAAATGCCGCTCCGCATTTAGAATTTACAGCCATGCCCAAGACCCAAGGGTTTTCTTACTTGCTAGTCTTTATTGACACATTCACAGGATGGATCGAAGCGTTCCCTACTGAGACTGAGAGAGCTACAGAAGTCTGTAAAGCTCTGCTGAAGGAGATAGTGCCTAGGTTTGGTCTGCCTCGGTCACTTAAGAGTGTCAACGGGCCCTCACTTACAGCCACGATACCCCAGAACCTAGCCGCATGCTTAGGCATAAAATACCAGCTCCGCTCATCCTGGAGGCCTCAAGCTTCAGGAAAGGTAGAGAGAGCCAACCAGACTCTTAAAAGGGCTCTGGCTAAGCTATGTCAGAAACACAAAATAAGTGGACACATATGCTGCCCATAGCCCTCATGAGGCTACGGACATCCCCCAAACGGCCACTATTGTTAAGTCCTTATGAAATGATGTATGGACGACCATTCTTAACTTCTGATTTGTTTCTTGACGAGGATGCCAATACACTCTTAAAACATATAATTGACCTGGGAAGGTTTCAGCAAGAACTCCAACGGTATGGAGAACAAACCACAGGAAGACTTGAAAAATCCCCAGGTAAAGCCAGGGGATCAAGTATCAGTAAAGACCTGGCAAGAAAAAGGGAGTCCAAACCAGCTGTCTGAGAAATGGACAGGGCCATATCAGGTTGTTCTAGTGACTTCAACTGCTGTAAAAGTGAAGGGTCTATCTGCCTGGGTCCACAATTCTAGAATAAAACCCTATGGCCTACAGGAGGGGGAGACAGAAACTGAGACTCCAAAGCCAGAGGACAGCTACTCCTGTGAACCTGTTGAAGATCTCAGGCTCTTGTTCAAGCAGAAGCCCATCAATCCTGCCTCAGTTAAGTAAAATACATCATATGATGTTCTTCCTCTTTCTAATCATATCTCCGTGTATGGCTATTGATCTCTCCCTAAACGAGGCATGTTCACTTGCAAACCACACTGCTTCTCAACTGAACCTAAGCAGACCGGGCTGCATCTGCATTAATGACAAAGGTTGGGAGTATGTCCAACCCATCCCAGGGTATCACTATCAAAGGCCCACTCTTCCAGCCGAGCTATGGGCTGTTACTCAGCGCCCCCATGTGGTCGTAATATGGCCTTTTGGGGAAAGGGGGAAAAAAAACTTCATGTCTTGGTACCAGCAACAACTGTCTCTATTTACCCCCTGGATGACATCTGCAATCCCACCTGAGCCCTTATTTTCTCTCATGACTAACATCCCCCAAGTGGCCTTCCCTATCTCTCTAAAAAGCCACTCCCTAACAGGGGTGTCAGTGAGAAATCTAGACGACTCACAATGTGGGGTGACCGTCACTGTTGAAACTGATGGGAAAAACCGGGACTGGCCCTGCAGCTGGGAGACCAGCCGACGCCACCTCCGGCCAGCACGTGCCTGGCCCGGCCCGGGGCGCTTCCCGGACCACGAGCGGCCTGGCGAGGCTGCGGGAGCTCTGGCGGGGGTTGGGGATGGGGGTGGCTTGAGCGGGGAGGACGTCTCGGTGCCCCCCCACCCCCCGCCCCCCACCATCCCGTTCGCTGCTCAGGGTCACCTGGCTCCGGACGAGCGGGGCATCGGCCCGGGGCCGCGGTCCCCGGAGCCTCCTGCGGGCTTAGGGGCAGCCCAGCCGGGGCCCCAGGCGCCCATCCTGCCGGCTGTGCAAACCCCCTGGAGTGCCTCAGCCCCGCCCTGTCCCCAAACCAAGGCCCGCCCTGCCCCCACGCCACGGGCCCAGCACAGGACCTTCCTGAGAGAGGGAACGAGCGACAGCCAGGCACACGGACAGGCACTCGCACGCACCCTCGCCAGGTGAGACAGAGGCAGAAAGAGTCGAGGGTTCAGAGAGAGACTGGAAGACAGCCTGTGGGCAGGGGGGGCCTCGGGCAGGATGCCGGGCAGCTGCAGAGAGCACCCGGCCCTGAGCAGCCAAAGCGATGGGGGCCGGGGGAGGCCACTGAGCAGCGGCGGGCCTGGAGAGGCCCAGGGTGGGAGGACACCTGAGATCTCCGCGCTCCGCGCCCCGCCCCCCTCCCCCCAACCCCCTGCACGCATGCCACGCCGGGGCGCTCTGACACTAGCTTCTCTGGAGTTTTGTCACTTGAATTTCTCTCCCTCTGCTCAACTGAGTGATGACAGTGTATTGAACAGCTAGGTCATTTCCAAATAAATTAAGCTTAGTGTTTCACAGGACACCCGGACATGTATGGAGAGACCAGCACGGATGCATGGACACCAACCTTGGTAACTGGACAACCAATGGGAAATTACTGTCTGACTCAGGAGAGAGAAAGAAACCCGAACAGATGGAATGAAATGAACAGAAACACAGGCTTTGCAACTCACACCCTAATTCAATTACCAGAAAAGAAACAACACTATAACCATTTAAGAAAAACAATAGACCTCTCCATGACCTTTGGTCGGGTGAGGAGTTCAAACACACAGCAAAAAAAAAGCCAACTTTTCCAAGTCGTGAATATGTTAGTTCACACATTGACTTTTACATTGAAATGTGTAACAAATAAACTTAAAATCATTGACTCACTACATAAGCATGGAAGTATTTTAAATATAAACTATGTTCTATAGTATTCAGGAAGCACTTGGCACATCTCTAAGTGTATCAGACCCAAAACTGGAACGTAGTGGAAGAGTCAGGATAGTCTAAAAATGAATCCCTAACTAAAAGGAACACACAGGATTACTGTAGATAAAAAAGGTTAAAGAAGAGAAGCTAGAAATCAGTCAATAAATGTCTTAGGGGTTAGCTTAGAGTGACTAGCCTCTGCGTGACTCTTTAAATTTTTCATGTTTGCAGCTTCCAAATTTTCCATTTTGAAAATAATACTTTCGCCTCCAAACCAGAGTGACTTGGGGACACAAAGGTAGAAGTCGATAATTTTCTTTGCCTATGTCTGAATATTTACAGTCAGAGGTAGAAAAGGAGGAGTCTGTCCCTTGTCTAGATGATGTCAATCCCCAGGTGTGGGATGTCTCCAGCCCTGGTTTAGCCATAAATGTTCCACCAGTAAAGATTTCTCTGAGACCAAGTGCTCCCTAGCCCTGGAAAAGATAATATCCCTTAAAACCAGTAGCTCTTGAGGGTCTTAAACCATTAGTTAACAAATACCGAGATACTGGAACTCGAATCAGCTGTGAGTCCCCCTGCAACACCCCAATCTTGCCCGTTCAAAAACCAGATGGATCTTACCGATTCGTCCAGGATCTAAGAGCTGTTAATGAAGCTGTGGTTCCCATCCACCCCATAGTCCCAAACCCATATACCCTCCTATCCCAAGTCCCAGGAAATGCCAAGTACTTCTCAGTCTTGGACCTTCAAGGTGCTTTCTTTTGCATTCCTCTCCATCCTGAATCCCAAAAACTCTTTGCTTTTGAGTGGCGGGACTTGGAAACAAGAGAGACCATACAACTCTCGACTGGACTCGACTACCCCAAGGGTTTAGGGACAGCCCTCATATCTTCGGGACTTCCTCGGGGAGAGAACTAAGGGAATTAACTTTAACAAACAGTAGTCTAATACAGTATGTGGATGACTTGCTCATAGCTAGGCCAGATTTTACCAGCTCTCAAATGGACACTATTTAAAACGCTAACTTTCCTGTATGAAAAGGGTTATCGAGTATCCCCCAAGTAGGCTCAGATTAGCTTAACCCAAGTAAAATACCTTGGATTTATAATTACGGAGAGAAAAAGAATGCCTGACCCCGAGGGGAGATCCCTCATCTTAAATGCCCCGTACCCCCAATCAAAACAACAGCTTAGGGGATTTTTAGGAAGGACCGGGTTTTGCAGGATCTGGATTCCTAATTATGGCAATCTGGCCAGACCCCTATATGAAAATTTAAGGGGGAAAGAGGAAGAGCCACTCGACTGGCATGAGACCTGCAAGGTGGCCTTTAATGCCCTAAAAGAGTCCATCACTACAGCCCCACCTTTAGGCCTCCCCAACCTGGAGAAGCCTTTTAGACTCTATGTTTCTGGAAGGACAGGAACTGCTCTTGGGGTGTTAGAGCAGATGATGGGGCCCGTATAACAACCTGTGGCTTATCTCTCAAAATAACTAGATGAGGTGGCCAGAGGGTGGCCCACTTGCCTCCGGGCAGTAGCAGGCACCGCTCTTATGGTTAAGGAGGCATCTAAGCTGACCCTGGGTCAGCCCACTACAGTGTATACGCCTCACCGGGTGCAAGCAGTCTTGGAAACGAAAGGGGACAGGTGGATGACAGGAGGAAAGATCTCCCAATACCAAGCCCTCCTCCTTGACACTCCAGAAATAAAGTTGAGGGTCTGCCAAACTTTAAATCCAGCAACCTTACTGCCAGATCCCCCTACCTCCCCTCTGGATCACCAATGCAAACAAATCACAGACGAGTTATACTCTTCTCGCCGGGACCTATCAGAGACACCTTTATCTGACCCAGAGGAAAACTGGCACACAGATGGCAGCAGTTTTGTAGAAAAGGGAGAGAGTAAAGCAGCATATGCTATAGCAAGCCTGGAAGAAACTAAGGAAAGTGGGTCTCTTCCCCCAGACACCTCAGCCCAGAAAGCTGAACTTTTTGCCCTGACAAGAGCTTTGGAGTTAGGAGAAGGAAAGAGGATTAATGTGTGTATGGACTCTAAGTATGCTTTCCTCATTCTGCATGCCCGTGCAGCAATTTGGAAAGAAAGAGGGATGCTCAGTGCCCGAAGCTCTGCTATTAAACACAAAGAGCTCATTCTCAGGCTCCTGGAGGCAGTCAAACTTCCTGCAAAATTAGCTGTCATCCACTGCAAGAGTCACCAAAAGGGGCAAGAAAAAGAGGCTCAGGGAAATAGGAAAGCTGATCAAGAGGCAGGACGAGCTGCCGGGGAAGCTACCTCTGCCACTGCTATCTGCCCCTTTTCCCCATGGAAACCCTGACTCCAGATTTTACCCCAGGGGGACATTCCCGATATGCTGAGCGGGGCTGGGAGATTGGGTCACATGGGTGGTTTCAGCCTGATCAGGCCCAATTAATACTCCCTGATTCTCAGGTTTAAAACATTACTAACTCCTTACATAAGAGCGCCCATTTTGGAAAAGATAATCTAGAAATCTTGCTTAAGCCTATTCTCTCCCATCCCCAGTTAGCTAAGGTTGTTAAACAAGTCACACAAAATTGTGACACCTGTCTAAAAAATAACCCAAAAACCAGACCTCCTCTAATTACACCTGTCCAACATCGGGGATCATACCCAGGAGCGGACTGGCAAGTAGAATTTACAGCCATGCCCAAGACCCAAGGGTTTTCTTACTTGCGAGTCTTTATTGACACATTCACAGGATGGATCGAAGCGTTCCCTACTGAGACTGAGAGAGCTACAGAAGTCTGTAAAGCTCTGCTGAAGGAGATAGTGCCTAGGTTTGGGCTGCCTCGGTCACTTAAGAGTGACAACGGGCCCTCACTTACAGCCACGATACCCCAGAACCTAGCCACATGCTTAGGCATAAAATACCAGCTCCGCTCATCCTGGAGGCCTCAAGCTTCAGGAAAGGTAGAGAGAGCCAACCAGACTCTTAAAAGGGCTCTGGCTAAGCTATGTCAGAAACACATAATAAGTGGACACATATGCTGCCCATAGCCCACATGAGGCTACGGACATCCCCCAAACGGCCACTATTGTTAAGTCCTTATGAAATGATGTATGGACGACCATTCTGAACTTCTGATTTGTTTCTTGACGAGGATGCCAATACACTCTTAAAACATATAATTGACCTGGGAAGGTTTCAGCAAGAACTCCAACGGTATGGAGAACAAACCACAGGAAGACTTGAAAAATCCCCAGGTAAAGCCAGGGGATCAAGTATCAGTAAAGACCTGGCAAGAAAAAGGGAGTCCAAACCAGCTGTCCGAGAAATGGACAGGGCCATATCAGGTTGTTCTAGTGACTTCAACTGCTGTAAAAGTGAAGGGTCTATCTGCCTGGGTCCACAATTCTAGAATAAAACCCTATGGCCTACAGGAGGGGGAGACAGAAACTGAGACTCCAAAGCCAGAGGACAGCTACTCCTGTGAACCTGTTGAAGATCTCAGGCTCTTGTTCAAGCAGAAGCCCATCAATCCTGCCTCAGATAAGTAAAATGCATCATATGATGTTCTTCCTCTTTCTAATCAAATCTCCCTGTATGGCTGTTGATCTCTCCCTAAACGAGGCATGTTCACTTGCAAACCACACTGCTTCTCAACTCAACCTAACCAGCCCGGGCTGCATCTGCATTAATGACAAAGGTTGGGGGTATGTCCAACCCATCCCAGGGTATCACTATCAAAGGCCCACCCTTCCAGCCGAGCTATGGGCTGTTACTCAGCGCCCCCATGTGGTCGTAATATGGCCTTTTGGGGAAAGGGGGAAAAAAAACTTCATGTCTTGGTACCAGCAACAACTGTCTCTATTTACCCCCTGGATTACATCTGCAATCCCACCTGAGCCCTTATTTTCTCTCATGACTAACATCCCCCAAGTGACCTTCCATATCTCTCTAAAAAGGGACTCCCAACAGGGGTGTCAGTGAGAAATCTAGACGACTCACAATGTGGGGTGACCGTCACTGTTGAAACTGATGGGAAAAACCGGGACAGGCCCTGCAGCTGGGAGACCAGCCGATGCCACCCCCGGCCAGCACGCGCCTGGCCCGGCCCGGGGCGCTTCCCGGACACCGAGCGGCCTGGCGAGGCTGCGGGAGCTCTGGCGGGGTTTGGGGAGGGGGGTGGCTTGAGCGGGGAGGACGTCTCGGTGCCCCCCCACCCCCGGCCCCCCACCATCCCGTTCGATGCTCAGGGTCACGTGGATCCGGACGAGCGGGGCGTCGGTCCGGGGCCGCGGTCCCCGGAGCCTCCTGCGGGCTTAGGGGCAGCCCAGCCGGGGCCACAGGCACCCATCCTGCAGGCTGTGCAAACCCCCTGGAGTGCCTCAGCCCCGCCCTGTCCCCAAACCAAGGCCCGCCCTGCCCCCACGACACGGGCCCAGCACAGGACCTTCCAGAGAGAGCGGACGAGCGACAGCCAGGCACAAGGACAGGCACTCGCACGCACCCACGCCAGGTGAGACAGAGGCAGAAAGAGTCGAGGGTTCAGAGAGAGACTGGAAGACAGCGTGTGGGCAGGGCGGGCCTCGGGCAGGATGCCGGGCAGCTGCAGAGACCACCCGGCCCTGAGCAGCCAAAGCGATGGGGGCGTGGGGAGGCCACTGAGCAGTGGCGGGCCTGGAGAGGCCCAGGGTGGGAGGACACCTGAGATCTCCGTGCTCCGCGCCCTGCCCCCCTCCCCCCAACCCCCGGCACGCATGCCACGCCGGGGCGCTCTGACACTAGCTTCTCTGGAGTTTTGTCACTTGAATTTCTCTCCCTCTGCTCAACTGAGTGATGACAGTGTATTGAACAGCTAGGTCATTTACAAATAAATTAAGCTTAGTGTTTCACAGGACACCCGGACATGTATGGAGAGACCAGCACTGATGCATGGACACCAACCTTGGTAACTGGACAACCAATGGGAAATTACTGTCTGACTCAGGAGAGAGAAAGAAACCCGATCAGATGGAATGAAATGAACAGAAACACAGGCTTTGCAACTCACACCCTAATTCAATTACCAGAAAATAAACAACACTATAACCATTTTAGAAAAACAATAGACCTCTCTATGACCTTTGGTCGGGTGAGGAGTTCAAACACACAGCAAAAAAAAGCCAACTTTTCCAAGTCGTGAATATGCTAGTTCACACATTGACTTTTACATTGAAATGTGTAACAAATAAACTTAAAATCATTGACTCACTACATAAGCATGGAAGTATTTTAAATATAAACTATGTTCTATAGTACTCAGGAAGCACTTGGCACATCTCTAAGTGTATCAGACCCAAAACTGGAACGTAGTGGAAGAGTCAGGATAGTCTAAAAATGAATCCCTAACTAAAAGGAACACACAGGATTACTGTAGATAAAAAAGGTTAAAGAAGAGAAGCTAGAAATCAGTCAATAAATGTCTTAGGGGTTAGCTTAGAGTGACTAGCCTCTGCATCACTCTTTAAATTTTTCATGTTTGCAGCTTCCAAATTTTCCATTTTGAGAATAATACTTTCGCCTCCAAACCAGAGTGACTTGGGGACACAAAGGTAGAAGTTGATAATTTTCTTTGCCTATGTCTGAATATTTACAGTCAGAGGTAGAAAAGGAGGAGTCTGTCCCTTGTCTAGATGATGTCAATCCCCAGGTGTGGGATGTCTCCAGCCCTGGTTTAGCCAGAAATGTTCCACCAGTAAAGATTTATCTGAGACCAAGTGCTCCCTAGCCCTGGAAAAGACAATATCCCTTAAAACCAGTAGCTCTTGAGGGTCTTAAACCATTAGTTAACAAATACCGAGATACTGGAACTCGAATCAGCTGTGAGTCCCCCTGCAACACTCCAATCTTGCCCGTTCAAAAACCCGATGGATCTTATCGATTCGTCCAGGATATAAGAGCTGTTAATGAAGCTGTGGTTCCCATCCACCCCATAGTCCCAAACCCATATACCCTCCTATCCCAAGTCCCAGGAAATGCCAAGTACTTCTCAGTCTTGGACCTTCAAGGTGCTTTCTTTTGCATTCCTCTCCATCCTGAATCCCAAAAACTCTTTGCTTTTGAGTGGCGGGACTTGGAAACAAGAGAGACCTTACAACTCTCGACTGGACTCGACTACCCCAAGGGTTTAGGGACAGCCCTCATATCTTCGGGACTTCCTCGGGGAGAGAACTAAGGGAATTAACTTTAACAAACAGTAGTCTAATACAGTATGTGGCTGACTTGCTCATAGCTAGGCCAGATTTTACCAGCTCTCAAATGGACACTATTTAAAACGCTAACTTTCCTGTATGAAAAGGGTTATCGAGTATCCCCCAAGTAGGCTCAGATTAGCTTAACCCAAGTAAAATACCTTGGATTTATAATTACGGAGAGAAAAAGAATGCCTGACCCCGAGGGGAGATCCCTCATCTTAAATGCCCCGTACCCCCAAACAAAACAACAGCTTAGGGGATTTTTAGGAAGGACCGGGTTTTGCAGGATCTGGATTCCTAATTATGGCAATCTGGCCAGACCCCTATATGAAAATTTAAGGGGGAAAGAGGAAGAGCCACTCGACTGGCATGAGACCTGCAAGGTGGCCTTTAATGCCCTAAAAGAGTCCATCACTACAGCCCCACCTTTAGGCCTCCCCAACCTGGAGAAGCCTTTTAGACTCTATGTTTCTGGAAGGACAGGAACTGCTCATGGGGTGTTAGAGCAGATGATGGGGCCCGTATAACAACCTGTGGCTTATCTCTCAAAATAACTAGATGAGGTGGCCAGAGGGTGGCCCACTTGCCTCCGGGCAGTAGCAGGCACCGCTCTTATGGTTAAGGAGGCATCTAAGCTGACCCTGGGTCAGCCCACTACAGTGTATACGCCTCACTGGCTGCAAGCAGTCTTGGAAACGAAAGGGGACAGGTGGATGACAGGAGGAAGGATCACCCAATACCAAGCCCTCCTCCTTGACACTCCAGAAATAAAGTTGAGGGTCTGCCAGACTTTAAATCCAGCAACCTTACTGCCAGATCCCCCTACCTCCCCTCTGGATCACCAATGCATACAAATCACAGACGAGTTATACTCTTCTCGCCGGGACCTATCAGAGACACCTTTATCTGACCCAGAGGAAAACTGGCACACAGATGGCAGCAGTTTTGTAGAAAAGGGAGAGAGGAAAGCAGCATATGCTGTAGCAAGCCTGGAAGAAACTAAGGAAAGTGGGTCTCTTCCCCCAGACACCTCAGCCCAGAAAGCTGAACTTTTTGCCCTGACAAGAGCTTTGGAGTTAGGAGAAGGAAAGAGGATTAATGTGTGTATGTACTCTAAGTATGCTTTCCTCATTCTGCATGCCCGTCCAGCAATTTGGAAAGAAAGAGGGATGCTCAGTGCCCGAAGCTCTGCTATTAAACACAAAGAGCTCATTCTCAGGCTCCTGGAGGCAGTCAAACTTCCTGCAAAATTAGCTGTCATCCACTGCAAGAGTCACCAAAAGGGGCAAGAAAAAGAGGCTCAGGGAAATAGGAAAGCTGATCAAGAGGCAGGACGAGCTGCCGGGGAAGCTACCTCTGCCACTGTTATCTGCCCCTTTTCCCCATGGAAACCCTGACTCCAGATTTTACCCCAGGGGGACATTCCCGATATGCTGAGCGGGGCTGGGAGATTGGGTCACATGGGTGGTTTCAGCCTGATCAGGCCCAAATAATACTCCCTGATTCTCAGGTTTAAAACATTACTAACTCCTTACATAAGAGCGCCCATTTTGGAAAAGATAATCTAGAAATCTTGCTTAAGCCTATTCTCTCCCATCCCCAGTTAGCTAAGGTTTTTAAACAAGTCACACAAAATTGTGACACCTGTCTAAAAAATAACCCAAAAACCCGACTTCCTCTAATTACACCTGTCCAACATCGGGGATCATACCCAGGAGCGGAGTGGCAAGTAGAATTTACAGCCATGCCCAAGACCCAAGGATTTTCTTACTTGCGAGTCTTTATTGACACATTCACAGGATGGATCGAAGCGTTCCCTACTGAGACTGAGAGAGCTACAGAAGTCTGTAAAGCTCTGCTGAAGGAGATAGTGCCTAGGTTTGGGCTGCCTCGGTCACTTCAGAGTGACAACGGGCCCTCACTTACAGCCACGATACCCCAGAACCTAGCCGCATGCTTAGGCATAAAATACCAGCTCCGCTCATCCTGGAGGCCTCAAGCTTCAGGAAAGGTAGAGAGAGCCAACCAGACTCTTAAAAGGGCTCTGGCTAAGCTATGTCAGAAACACAAAATAAGTGGACACATATGCTGCCCATAGCCCTCATGAGGCTACGGACATCCCCCAAACGGCCACTATTGTTAAGTCCTTATGAAATGATGTATGGACGACCATTCTTAACTTCTGATTTGTTTCTTGGCGAGGATGCCAATACACTCTTAAAACATATAATTGACCTGGGAAGGTTTCAGCAAGAACTCCAACGGTATGGAGAACAAACCACAGGAAGACTTGAAAAATCCCCAGGTAAAGCCAGGGGATCAAGTATCAGTAAAGACCTGGCAAGAAAAAGGGAGTCCAAACCAGCTGTCTGAGAAATGGACAGGGCCATATCAGGTTGTTCTAGTGACTTCAACTGCTGTAAAAGTGAAGGGTCTATCTGCCTGGGTCCACAATTCTAGAATAAAACCCTATGGCCTACAGGAGGGGGAGACAGAAACTGAGACTCCAAAGCCAGAGGACAGCTATTCCTGTGAACCTGTTGAAGATCTCAGGCTCTTGTTCAAACAGAACCCCATCAATCCTGCCTCAGATAAGTAAAATGCATCATATGATGTTCTTCCTCTTTCTAATCAAATCTCCCTGTATGGCTATTGATCTATCCCTAAACGAGGCATGTTCACTTGCAAACCACACTGCTTCTCAACTCAACCTAACCAGCCCGGGCTGCATCTGCATTAATGACAAAGGTTGGGGGTATGTCCAACCCATCCCAAGGTATCACTATCAAAGACCCACCCTTCGAGCCAAGCTATGGGCTGTTACTCAGCGCCCCCATGTGGTCGTAATATGGCCTTTTGGGGAAAGGGGGAAAAAAAACTTCATGTCTTGGTACCAGCAACAACTGTCTCTATTTACCCCCTGGATTACATCTGCAATCCCACCTGAGCCCTTATTTTCTCTCATGACTAACATCCCCCAAGTGACCTTCCATATCTCTCTAAAAAGCCACTCCCTAACAGGGGTGTCAGTGAGAAATCTAGACGACTCACAATGTGGGGTGACCGTCACTGTTGAAACTGATGGGAAAAACCGGGACAGGCCCTGCAGCTGGGAGACCAGCCGACGCCACCCCCGGCCAGCACGCTCCTGGCCCGGCCCGGGGCGCTTCCGGGACACCGAGCGGCCTGGCGAGGCTGCGGGAGCTCTGGCGGGGTTTGGGGAGGGGGGTGGCTTGAGCGGGGAGGACGTCTCGGTGCCCCCCCACCCCCGGACCCCACCATCCCGTTCGATGCTCAGGGTCACGTGGATCCGGACGAGCGGGGCGTCGGTCCGGGGCCGCGGTCCCCGGAGCCTCCTGCGGGCTTAGGGGCAGCCCAGCCGGGGCCACAGGCGCCCATCCTGCCGGCTGTGCAAACCCCCTGGAGTACCTCAGCCCCGCCCTGTCCCCAAACCGAGGCCCGCCCTGCCCCCACGCCATGGGCTCAGCACAGGACCTTCCAGAGAGAGCGGACGAGCGACAGCCAGGCACACGGACAGGCACTCGCACGCACCCACGCCAGGTGAGACAGAGGCAGAAAGAGTCGAGGGTTCAGAGAGAGACTGGAAGACAGCGTGTGGGCAGGGCGGGCCTCGGGCATGATGCCGGGCAGCTGCAGAGACCACCCGGCCCTGAGCAGCCAAAGCGATGGGGGCGGGGGGAGGCCACTGAGCAGCGGCGGGCCTGGAGAGGCCCAAGGTGGGAGGACACCTGAGATCTCCGCGCTCCGCGCCCCGCCCCCCTCCCCCCAACCCCCTGCACGCATGCCACGCCGGGGCGCTCTGACACTAGCTTCTCTGGAGTTTTGTCACTTGAATTTCTCTCCCTCTGCTCAACTGAGTGATGACAGTGTATTGAACAGCTAGGTCATTTCCAAATAAATTAAGCTTAGTGTTTCACAGGACACCCGGACATGTATGGAGAGACCAGCACGGATGCATGGACACCAACCTTGGTAACTGGACAACCAATGGGAAATTACTGTCTGACTCAGGAGAGAGAAAGAAACCCGAACAGATGGAATGAAATGAACAGAAACACAGGCTTTGCAACTCACACCCTAATTCAATTACCAGAAAATAAACAACACTATAACCATTTTAGAAAAACAATAGACCTCTCTATGACCTTTGGTCGGGTGAGGAGTTCAAACACACAGCAAAAAAAAGCCAACTTTTCCAAGTCGTGAATATGTTAGTTCACACATTGACTTTTACATTGAAATGTGTAACAAATAAACTTAAAATCATTGACTCACTACATAAGCATGGAAGTATTTTAAATATAAACTATGTTCTATAGTATTCAGGAAGCACTTGGCACATCTCTAAGTGTATCAGACCCAAAACTGGAACGTAGTGGAAGAGTCAGGATAGTCTAAAAATGAATCCCTAACTAAAAGGAACACACAGGATTACTGTAGATTAAAAAGGTTAAAGAAGAGAAGCTAGAAATCAGTCAATAAATGTCTTAGGGGTTAGCTTAGAGTGACTAGCCTCTGCGTCACTCTTTAAATTTTTCATGTTTGCAGCTTCCAAATTTTCCATTTTGAGAATAATACTTTCGCCTCCAAACCAGAGTGACTTGGGGACACAAAGGTAGAAGTTGATAATTTTCTTTGCCTATGTCTGAATATTTACAGTCAGAGGTAGAAAAGGAGGAGTCTGTCCCTTGTCTAGATGATGTCAATCCCCAGGTGTGGGATGTCTCCAGCCCTGGTTTAGCCATAAATGTTCCACCAGTAAAGATTTCTCTGAGACCAAGTGCTCCCTAGCCCTGGAAAAGACAATATCCCTTAAAACCAGTAGCTCTTGAGGGTCTTAAACCATTAGTTAACAAATACCGAGATACTGGAACTCGAATCAGCTGTGAGTCCCCCTGCAACACCCCAATCTTGCCCGTTCAAAAACCCGATGTATCTTATCGATTCGTCCAGGATCTAAGAGCTGTTAATGAAGCTGTGGTTCCCATCCACCCCATAGTCCCAAACCCATATACCCTCCTATCCCAAGTCCCAGGAAATGCCAAGTACTTCTCAGTCTTGGACCTTCAAGGTGCTTTCTTTTGCATTCCTCTCCATCCTGAATCCCAAAAACTCTTTGCTTTTGAGTGGCGGGACTTGGAAACAAGAGAGACCTTACAACTCTCGACTGGACTCGACTACCCCAAGGGTTTAGGGACAGCCCTCATATCTTCGGGACTTCCTCGGGGAGAGAACTAAGGGAATTAACTTTAACAAACAGTAGTCTAATACAGTATGTGGCTGACTTGCTCATAGCTAGGCCAGATTTTACCAGCTCTCAAATGGACACTATTTAAAACGCTAACTTTCCTGTATGAAAAGGGTTATCGAGTATCCCCCAAGTAGGCTCAGATTAGCTTAACCCAAGTAAAATACCTTGGATTTATAATTACGGAGAGAAAAAGAATGCCTGACCCCGAGGGGAGATCCCTCATCTTAAATGCCCCGTACCCCCAAACAAAACAACAGCTTAGGGGATTTTTAGGAAGGACCGGGTTTTGCAGGATCTGGATTCCTAATTATGGCAATCTGGCCAGACCCCTATATGAAAATTTAAGGGGGAAAGAGGAAGAGCCACTCGACTGGCATGAGACCTGCAAGGTGGCCTTTAATGCCCTAAAAGAGTCCATCACTACAGCCCCAGCTTTAGGCCTCCCCAACCTGGAGAAGCCTTTTAGACTCTATGTTTCTGGAAGGACAGGAACTGCTCTTGGGGTGTTAGAGCAGATGATGGGGCCCGTATAACAACCTGTGGCTTATCTCTCAAAATAACTAGATGAGGTGGCCAGAGGGTGGCCCACTTGCCTCCGGGCAGTAGCAGGCACCGCTCTTATGGTTAAGGAGGCATCTAAGCTGACCCTGGGTCAGCCCACTACAGTGTATACGCCTCACTGGGTGCAAGCAGTCTTGGAAACGAAAGGGGACAGGTGGATGACAGGAGGAAGGATCACCCAATACCAAGCCCTCCTCCTTGACACTCCAGAAATAAAGTTGAGGGTCTGCCAGACTTTAAATCCAGCAACCTTACTGCCAGATCCCCCTACCTCCCTTCTGGATCACCAATGCATACAAATCACAGACGAGTTATACTCTTCTCGCCGGGACCTATCAGAGACACCTTTATCTGACCCAGAGGAAAACTGGCACACAGATGGCAGCAGTTTTGTAGAAAAGGGAGAGAGGAAAGCAGCATATGCTGTAGCAAGCCTGGAAGAAACTAAGGAAAGTGGGTCTCTTCCCCCAGACACCTCAGCCCAGAAAGCTGAACTTTTTGCCCTGACAAGAGCTTTGGAGTTAGGAGAAGGAAAGAGGATTAATGTGTGTATGGACTCTAAGTATGCTTTCCTCATTCTGCATGCCCGTGCAGCAATTTGGAAAGAAAGAGGGATGCTCAGTGCCCGAAGCTCTGCTATTAAACACAAAGAGCTCATTCTCAGGCTCCTGGAGGCAGTCAAACTTCCTGCAAAATTAGCTGTCATCCACTGCAAGAGTCACCAAAAGGGGCAAGAAAAAGGGGCTCAGGGAAATAGGAAAGCTGATCAAGAGGCAGGACGAGCTGCCGGGGAAGCTACCTCTGCCACTGTTATCTGCCCCTTTTCCCCATGGAAACCCTGACTCCAGATTTTACCCCAGGGGGACATTCCCGATAAGCTGAACGGGGCTGGGAGATTGGGTCACATGGGTGGTTTCAGCCTGATCAGGCCCAAATAATACTCCCTGATTCTCAGGTTTAAAACATTACTAACTCCTTACATAAGAGCGCCCATTTTGGAAAAGATAATCTAGAAATCTTGCTTAAGCCTATTCTCTCCCATCCCCAGTTAGCTAAGGTTTTTAAACAAGTCACACAAAATTGTGACACCTGTCTAAAAAATAACCCAAAAACCCGACTTCCTCTAATTACACCTGTCCAACATCGGGGATCATACCCAGGAGCGGAGTGGCAAGTAGAATTTACAGCCATGCCCAAGACCCAAGGATTTTCTTACTTGCGAGTCTTTATTGACACATTCACAGGATGGATCGAAGCGTTCCCTACTGAGACTGAGAGAGCTACAGAAGTCTGTAAAGCTCTGCTGAAGGAGATAGTGACTAGGTTTGGGCTGCCTCGGTCACTTCAGAGTGACAACGGGCCCTCACTTACAGCCACGATACCCCAGAACCTAGCCACATGCTTAGGCATAAAATACCAGCTCCGCTCATCCTGGAGGCCTCAAGCTTCAGGAAAGGTAGAGAGAGCCAACCAGACTCTTAAAAGGGCTCTGGCTAAGCTATGTCAGAAACACATAATAAGTGGACACATATGCTGCCCATAGCCCTCATGAGGCTACGGACATCCCCCAAACGGCCACTATTGTTAAGTCCTTATGAAATGATGTATGGACGACCATTCTGAACTTCTGATTTGTTTCTTGACGAGGATGCCAATACACTCTTAAAACATATAATTGACCTGGGAAGGTTTCAGCAAGAACTCCAAAGGTATGGAGAACAAACCACAGGAAGACTTGAAAAATCTCCAGGTAAAGCCAGGGGATCAAGTATCAGTAAAGACCTGGCAAGAAAAAGGGAGTCCAAACCAGCTGTCTGAGAAATGGACAGGGCCATATCAGGTTGTTCTAGTGACTTCCACTGCTGTAAAAGTGAAGGGTCTATCTGCCTGGGTCCACAATTCTAGAATAAAACCCTATGGCCTACAGGAGGGGGAGACAGAAACTGAGACTCCAAAGCCAGAGGACAGCTATTCCTGTGAACCTGTTGAAGATCTCAGGCTCTTGTTCAAGCAGAACCCCATCAATCCTGCCTCAGATAAGTAAAATGCATCATATGATGTTCTTCCTCTTTCTAATCATATCTCCCTGCATGGCTATTGATCTCTCCCTAAACGAGGCATGTTCACTTGCAAACCACACTGCTTCTCAACTCAACCTAACCAGCCCGGGCTGCATCTGCATTAGTGACAAAGGTTGGGGCTATGTCCAACCCATCCCAGGGTATCACTATCAAAGGCCCACCCTTCCAGCCGAGCTATGGGTTGTTACTCAGCGCCCCCATGTGGTCGTAATATGGCCTTTTGGGGAAAGGGGGAAAAAAAACTTCATGTCTTGGTACCAGCAACAACTGTCTCTATTTACCCCCTGGATTACATCTGCAATCCCACCTGAGCCCTTATTTTCTCTCATGACTAACATCCCCCAAGTGACCTTCCATATCTCTCTAAAAAGCCACTCCCTAACAGGGGTGTCAGTGAGAAATCTAGACGACTCACAACATGGGGTGACCATCACTGTTGAAACTGATGGGAAAAACCGGGACAGGCCCTGCAGCTGGGAGACCAGCCGACGCCACCCCCGGCCAGCACGCGCCTGGCCCGGCCCGGGGCGCTTCCCGGACACCGAGCGGCCTGGCGAGGCTGCGGGAGCTCTGGCGGGGTTTGGGGAGGGGGGTGGCTTGAGCGGGGAGGACGTCTCGGTGCCCCCCCACCCCCGGCCCCCCACCATCCCGTTCGCTGCTCAGGGTCACGTGGCTCCGGACGAGCGGGGCGTCGGTTCGCGGCCGCGGTCCCCGGAGCCTCCTGCGGGCTTAGGGGCAGCCCAGCGGGGGCGCCAGGCGCCCATCCTGCCGGCTGTGCAAACCCCCTGGAGTACCTCAGCCCCGCCCTGTCCCCAAACCGAGGCCCGCCCTGCCCCCACGCCACGGGCCCAGCACAGGACCTTCCAGGGAGAGCGGACGAGCGACAGCCAGGCACACGGACAGGCACTCGCACGCACCCACACCAGGTGAGACAGAGGCAGAAAGAGTCGAGGGTTCAGAGAGAGACTGGAAGACAGCGTGTGGGCAGGGCGTGCCTCAGGCAGGATGCCGGGCAGCTGCAGAGACCACCCGGCCCTGAGCAGCCAAAGCGATGGGGGCGGGGGGAGGCCACTGAGCAGCGGCGGGCCTGGAGAGGCCCAGGGTGGGAGGACACCTGAGATCTCCACGCTCCGCACCCCGCCCCCCTCCCCCCAACCCCCTGCACGCTTGCCACGCCGGGGCGCTCTGACACTAGCTTCTCTGGAGTTTTGTCACTTGAATTTCTCTCCCTCTGCTCAACTGAGTGATGACAGTGTATTGAACAGCTAGGTCATTTCCAAATAAATTAAGCTTAGTGTTTCACAGGACACCCGGACATGTATGGAGAGACCAGCACGGATGCATGGACACCAACCTTGGTAACTGGACAATCAAAGGGAAATTACTGTCTGACTCAGGAGAGAGAAAGAAACCCGAACAGATGGAATGAAATGAACAGAAACACAGGCTTTGCAACTCACACCCTAATTCAATTACCAGAAAATAAACAACACTATAACCATTTTAGAAAAACAATAGACCTCTCTATTACCTTTGGTCGGGTGAGGAGTTCAAACACACAGCAAAAAAAAGCCAACTTTTCCAAGTCGTGAATATGTTAGTTCACACATTGACTTTTACATTGAAATGTGTAACAAATAAATTTAAAATCATTGACTCACTACATAAGCATGGAAGTATTTTAAATATAAACTATGTTCTATAGTATTCAGGAAGCACTTGGCACATCTCTAAGTGTATCAGACCCAAAACTGGAACGTAGTGGAAGAGTCAGGATAGTCTAAAAATGAATCCCTAACTAAAAGGAACACACAGGATTACTGTAGATAAAAAAGGTTAAAGAAGAGAAGCTAGAAATCAGTCAATAAATGTCTTAGGGGTTAGCTTAGAGTGACTAGCCTCTGCGTGACTCTTTAAATTTTTCATGTTTGCAGCTTCCAAATTTTCCATTTTGAGAATAATACTTTCGCCTCCAAACCAGAGTGACTTGGGGATACAAAGGTAGAAGTCGATAATTTTCTTTGCCTATGTCTGAATATTTACAGTCAGAGGTAGAAAAGGAGGAGTCTGTCCCTTGTCTAGATGATGTCAATCCCCAGGTGTGGGATGTCTCCAGCCCTGGTTTAGCCATAAATGTTCCACCAGTAAAGATTTCTCTGAGACCAAATGCTGCCTAGCCCTGGAAAAGACAATATCCCTTAAAACCAGTAGGTCTTGATCGTCTTAAACCATTAGTTAACTAATACCGAGATACTGGAACTCGAATCAGCTGTGAGTCCCCCTGCAACACCCCAATCTTGCCCGTTCAAAAACCAGATGGATCTAACCGATTCGTCCAGGATCTAAGAGCTGTTAATGAATCTGTGGTTCCCATCCACCCCATAGTCCCAAACCCATATAACTTCCTATCCCAAGTCCCAGGAAATGCCGAGTATTTCTCAGTCTTGGACCTTCAAGGTGCTTTCTTTTGCATGCCTCTCCATCCTGAATCCCAAGAAATCTTTGCTTTTGAGTGGCGGGACTTGGAATCAAGAGAGACCATACAGCTCTCAACAGGACCCGACTACCCCAAGGGTTTAGGGACAGCCCTCATATCTTCGGGACTTACTCGGGGAGAGAACTAAGGGAATTAACTTTAACAAACAGTAGTCTAATACAGTATGTGGATGACTTGCTCATAGCTAGGCCAGATTTTACCAGCTCTCAAATGGACACTATTTAAAACGCTAACTTTCCTGTATGAAAAGGGTTATCGAGTATCCCCCAAGTAGGCTCAGATTAGCTTAACCCAAGTAAAATACCTTGGATTTATAATTACGGAGAGAAAAAGAATGCCTGACCCCGAGGGGAGATCCCTCATCTTAAATACCCCGTACCCCCAAACAAAACAACAGCTTAGGGGATTTTTAGGAAAGACCGGGTTTTGCAGGATCTGGATTCCTAATTATGGCAATCTGGCCAGACCCCTATTTGAAAATTTAAGGGGGAAAGAGGAAGAGCCACTCGACTGGCATGAGACCTGCAAGGTGGCCTTTAATGCCCTAAAAGAGTCCATCATTACAGCCCCAGCTTTAGGTCTCCCCAACCTGGAGAAGCCTTTTAGACTCTATGTTTATGGAAGGACAGGAACTGCTCTTGGGGTGTTAGAGCAGATGATGGGGCCCGTATTACAACCTGTGGCTTATCTCTCAAAATAACTAGATGAGGTGGCCAGAGGGTGGCCCACTTGCCTCCGGGCAGTAGCAGCCACTGCTCTTATGGTTAAGGAGGCATCTAAGCTGACCCTGGGTCAGCCCACTACAGTGTATACGCCTCACTGGGTGCAAGCAGTTTTGGAAACGAAAGGGGACAGGTGGATGACAGGGGGAAAGATCACCCAATACCAAGTCCTCCTCCTTGACACTCCAGAAATAAAGTTGAGGGTCTGCCCGACTTTAAATCCAGCAACCTTACTGCCAGATCCCCCTACGTCCCCTCTGGATCACCAATGCATACAAATCACAGACGAGTTATACTCTTCTCGCAGGGACCTATCAGAGACACCTTTATCTGACCCAGAGGAAAACTGGCACAAAGATGGCAGCAGTTTTGTAGAAAAGGGAGAGAGGAAAGCAGGATATGCTGTAACGAGCCTGGAAGAAACTAAGGAAAGTGGGTCTCTTCCCCCAGACACCTCAGCCCAGAAAGCTGAACTTTTTGCCCTGACAAGAGCTTTGGAGTTAGGAGAAGGAAAGAGGATTATTGTGTGTATGGACTCTAAGTATGCTTTCTTCATTCTGCATGCCCGTGCAGCAATTTGGAAGGAAAGAGGGATGCTCAGTGCCCGAAGCTCTGCTATTAAACACAAAGAGCTCATTCTCAGGCTCCTGGAGGCAGTCAATCTTCCTGCAAAATTAGCTGTCATCCACTGCAAGAGTCACCAAAAGGGGCAAGAAAAAGAGGCTCAGGGAAATAGGAAAGCTGATCAAGAGGCAGGACGAGCTGCCGGGGAAGCTACCTCTGCCACTGCTATCTGCCCCCTTTTCCCCAAGGAAACCCTGACTCCAGATTTTACCCCAGGGGGACATTCCCGATATAATGAGCGGGGCTGGGAGATTGGGTCACATGGGTGGTTTCAGCCTGATAAGGCCCGAATAATACTCCCTGATTCTCAGGTTTAAAACATTACTAACTCCTTACATAAGAGCACCCATTTTGGAAAAGATAATCTAGAAATCTTGCTTAAGCCTATTCTCTCCCATTCTCAGTTAGCTAAGGTTGTTAAACAGGTCACACAAAATTGTGACTCCTGTCTAAAAAATAACCCAAAAACCAGACCTCCTCTAATTACACCTGTCCAACATCGGGGATCATACCCAGGAGCGGACTGGCAAGTAGAATTTACAGACATGTCCAAGACCCAAGGGTATTCTTACTTGCTAGTCTTAATTGACCCATTCACAGGATGGATCGAAGCGTTCCCTACTGAGACTGAGAGAGCTACAGAAGTCTGTAAAGCTCTGCTGAAGGAGATAGTGCCTAGGTTTGGGCTGCCTCGGTAACTTCAGTGTGACAACAGGCCCTCACTTACAGCCACGATACCCCAGAACCTAGCCGCATGCTTAGGCATAAAATACCAGCTCCGCTCATCCTGGAGGCCTCAAGCTTCAGGAAAGGTAGAGAGAGCCAACCAGACTCTTAAAAGGGCTCTGGCTAAGCTATGTCAGAAACACATAATAAGTGGACACATATGCTGCCCATAGCCCTCATGAGGCTATGGACATCCCCCAAAAGGCCACTATTGTTAAGTCCTTATGAAATGATGTATGGACGACCATTCTGAACTTCTGATTTGTTTCTTGACGAGGATGCCAATACACTCTTAAAACATATAATTGACCTGGGAAGGTTTCAGCAAGAACTCCAACGGTATGGAGAACAAACCACAGGAAGACTTGAAAAATCCCCAGGTAAAGCCAGGGGATCAAGTATCAGTAAAGACCTGGCAAGAAAAAGGGAGTCCAAACCAGCTGTCCGAGAAATGGACAGGGCCATATCAGGTTGCTCTAGTGACTTCAACTGCTGTAAAAGTGAAGGGTCTATCTGCCTGGGTCCACAATTCTAGAATAAAATCCTATGGCCTACAGGAGGGGGAGACAGAAACTGAGACTCCAAAGCCAGAGGACAGCTATTCCTGTGAACCTGTTGAAGATCTCAGGCTCTTGTTCAAGCAGAACCCCATCAATCCTGCCTCAGATAAGTAAAATGCATCATATGATGTTCTTCCTCTTTCTAATCATATCTCCCTGTATGGCTATTGATCTCTCCCTAAACGAGGCATGTTCACTTGCAAACCACACTGCTTCTCAACTCAACCTAAGCAGCCCGGGCTGCATCTGCATAAATGACAAAGTTTGGGGGTATGTCCAACCCATCCCAGGGTATCACTATCAAAGGCCCACCCTTCCAGCCGAGCTATGGGCTGTTACTGAGCGCCCCCATGTGGTCGTAATATGGCCTTTTGGGGAAAGGGGGAAAAAAAACTTCATGTCTTGGTACCAGCAACAACTGTCTCTATTTACCCCCTGGATGACATCTGCAATCCCACCTGAGCCCTTATTTTCTCCCATGACTAAAATCCCCCAAGTGACCTTCCCTATCTCTCTAAAAAGTCACTCCCTAACAGGGGTGTCAGTGAGAAATCTAGACGACTCACAATGTGGGGTGACCGTCACTGTTGAAACTGATGGGAAAAACCGGGACAGACCCTGCAGGTGGGAGACCAGCCGACGCCACCCCCGGCCAGCACGCGCCTGGCCCGGACCGGGGCGCTTCCCGCAACCCGAGCGGCCTGGCGAGGCTGCAGGAGCTCTGGCGGGGGTTGGGGAGGGGGGTGGCTTGAGCGGGGAGGACGTCTCGGTGCCCCCCCACCACCCGCCCCCCACCATCCCGTTCGCTGATCAGGGTCACGTGGCTCCGGACAAGCGGGGCGTCGGCCCGGGGCCGCGGTACCCGGAGCATCCTGCGGGCTTAGGGGCAGCCCAGCCGGGGCCACAGGCACCCATCCTGCAGGCTGTGCAAACCCCCTGGAGTGCCTCAGCCCCGCCCTGTCCCCAAACCGAGGACCGCCCTGCCCCCACGCCACGGGCCCAGCACAGGACCTTCCTGAGAGAGCGGACGAGCGACAGCCAGGCACACGGACAGGCACTCGCACGCACCCACGCCAGGTGAGACAGAGGCAGAAAGAGTCGAGGGTTCAGAGAGAGACTGGAAGACAGCGTGTGGGCAGGGGGGGCCTCTGGCAGGATGCCGGGCAGCTGCAGAGACCACCCGGAAATGAGCAGCCAAAGTGATGGGCGCGGGGGGAGGCCACTGAGCAGAGGCGGGCCTGGAGAGGCCCAGGGTGGGAGGACACCTGAGATCTCCCCGCTCTGCTCCCCGCCCCCCTCCCCCCAACCCCCTGCACGCATGCCACGCCGGGGCGCTCTAACACTAGCTTCTCTGAAGTTTTGTCACTTGAATTTCTCTCCCTCTGCTCAACTGAGTGATGACAGTGTATTGAACAGCTAGGTCATTTCCAAATAAATTAAGCTTAGTGTTTCACAGGACACCTGGGCATGTATGGAGAGACCAGCAAGGATGCATGGACACCAACCTTGGTAACTGGACAACCAATGGGAAATTACTGTCTGACTCAGGAGAGAGAAAGAAACCCGAACAGATGGAATGAAATGAACAGAAACACAAACTTTGCAACTCACACCCCAATTCAATTACCGAAAAAATCAACAACAATATAACCATTTTAGAAAACAATAGACCTCTCCTTGACCTTTGGTCCAGTGAGGAGTTCTTACACACAACAAAAAAAGCCACCTTTTCCAAATCGAGAATATGTTAGTTCACACATTGACTTTTACATTGAAATGTGTAACAAATAAACTTAAAATCATTGACTCACTACATACACATGGAAGTATTTTAAACATAAAATATGTTCTATAGTATTCAGGAAGCACTTGGCACATCTGTAAGTGTATCAGACCCCAAACTGGAACTTAATGGAAGATTCAGGATAGTCTAAAAATGAATCCCTAACTAAAAGGAATAGACAGGATTACGTAGATCAAAAAGGTTAAAAAGAGAAACTAGAAATCAGTCAGTAAATGTTTGAGGGGTTAGCCTAGAGTGACTAGCCTCTGCGTTACTTTTTAAATTTTTCATGTTTGCATCTTCCAAATTTTCCATGCTGAGAATAATACTTTCCTATCAGTTTCGAGATCAGTCTCACACTAAAGACAGTAAGAGTGGAATAGGAAATAAGAAATGCTTGGCGGGGGGGGGGGGGGAAGAAATGCTTGAACTAAAGGTGGTACTGATGAAATTATTTGCAGGGCAGCCAAGGAGTCACAGATGTAGAGAACAGACTTATGGACACTGGCAGGTGTGAGGAAGAAGAGGGTGAGATGAATGCAGAGGAACATGGAAACATAGTACCATACGTTAAAAGAGATGCCAATGCAATTTGCTGTATGACTCAGGGGACTCAAACAGGGGCTCTGCAACAAGCTAGAGGGGTGGAACGGAGAGGAGGTGATGGGAGAGAGGTTCAGGAGGGAGGAGACATATGTACACCTGTGGCTCATTCACGTTGATATTTGGCAACAAAATTCTGTAAAGCAACTATCCTTCAATTGAAAGAAAAAGTCATGTTTGGACTTACCAAACAAGGTCTTGTGTACTTCTAGCATGGCCTTCTGTTTCGTGCTGCCATCCTTAATCCATCTTCCATATCATTAAACAGACTAGTCAAGTTTTTGCCAAAAACATCTTGAGCTCCTGCATCATGCTGATCAACTGCCTTCTCTCGATCCAGTATAGAATGGAGACCAAAGAATCCTTTTGTCGTTTCTTCAAGTGATTGAAGCCACTCTATGTGACTTTAAAAAATAAATGTGGATAAGACGGATATGACCAAAGCAATCTAATGACAATATCTGTGCTTCATTAAAGATCTGCAGAGAACTAGTAAATTTTTTGTTTCGTATCAGAAGAATTTTTTAAATCCACAGCAACATTTCTTTCACGTCCGATAGCCATCTAGACAAGGAAAACTGATTTTACCAATCAATGTCCCTAGTTCTGCCCCCTCACCGTTTTTTACCCAATATGTGTTACTCAGGCAGGAGACCCTAGTTCAATTCCTGGGTCAGGAAGATCTGCTGGAGAAGGGATAGGCTACCCACTCCAGTATTAGTGGGCTTCCCTTGTGGCACAGTTGGTAAAGAATCATTCCTCTGTACCAAGAGTAGCTCAACTCCTCTCAAAGCAAATACAGGACGGTAGTAACTATGCAGGACAAAGCTGATTCTGTATATTTATAGTACTCACTCATGAGCTTGACAGAGGTCCTAGATCTGTTACCACATTTTTTTTTTTAAGTGATATCTGCATGTGCAGGTGAAAGTGGCTCAGTTCGTGCCTGACTCTTTGCAGTCCCAAGGACTATACAGTCCATGGAATTCTCTAGGCCAGAATACTGGAGTGGGTAGCCTATCCTTTCTCCAGCGGATCTTCCCGACCCAGGACTCAAAGCGGGGTCTCCTGCGTTGCAGGCAGATTCTTTAGCAGCTGAGCTAGTAGGGCTTCACTGGTGGCTCAGTTGCTAAAGAATATCTGCATAATTTTCTATCGATTTGGAATTAGCAATCTGTCTGTGAGCAGGGCTGGTCATAAGCAGCTTCTGTGAGAAAACAGAAGCATGTCTGCCTGACTTGCTTCTCTGGGGAGCTTTCACTGTTCTTGCGCTAGTGCACATGGCAAGTTTCTAAGTGAGAAAGTAATGGCTACTATCACAGCTGGCCACTGAGGTACTTAATGGCAGAGGCAATCCCAGCTCTGCCAAGCAGTAGACATCACGAAATCAGCTATTGTCATTGTAGCCAAGTTCCGTGAATTTGTGGTGTTATTTGCTGTGTTCTTCAAGAAGATGCCTTCGCCCTGCCAGTAAGACATATTTCCATAACACACAGCCATGCACTCAATCGATGTGAATCCTCCAGTAAAGCCCAGCCCCGATGTCTTAGAGGAGCCTCTCTGCCCATTGTCATAAGCCAGTCTAATTTTCTGTGAGACTGTGAAAACTCAGTGTCTTTATTATGCTTGTGCTTCTGATGGGAGGTCTGAGAAGGCACTTCTGAAGGTTTATTCCTACCAGTCGTTGTCATATTTATCGAGTCTTTATTTTATATTTTTTTCTTATTTTTTACTTCTACCAGTTTCTTGCTACCAGCCCGTCTCCCTCCACCCTCGTGCACACACGGTCAGTCATGGAATCCCGTGGACTTCAGCCCGCCAGACTCCTCTGCCCATGGAGTTTTCCAGGCAAGAATACTGGAGTGCGTTGCCATTTCCTTCTCCATGTATGGAGTCTTTAAAGATTCCATCACTGAGGTGTTGCTTCTCCACTTGTACATGCCCTTCCGCCCTAAGTGCAGTAGAAGTCATCCCCACTACCCAACATGTCTGTCTTCCGTCCTCTGGATTATGTATTGCTTGAGCTCACCACAGCGTCAGGATATTCTAGAAACCCTTCTGATTGCAGTCTCTTCGGGAGGTTACAAGTGCTTCAAACCTCAGAATTTTACAAAGCACTTTTTACGACCTCAGCTGAAAGGGAAGTCAACACTCAGTGACAGTCACAGGCTTCCATGGCCTGGACTTGATTATGGGCTGTGCTTTCATAATCATCGTGTTTCCGATACCAACTAAGATGTCACTGAGAAATTTTTTCTTTCTCATCATTGTATCTTTCATGTTTATTTAGATATATTATGGGTTTTCCTATATATCTTCCCTTAGGGATGAGGGTCTGAAGTCAGTAGAACTTACTACAACTGATTTCCAGTTAGCTGTGTTAGGACAGGAAAAAGAATGACCAGCTGCTGGATTCTTAAGATTATGTATGAAAATATTATTCGTTTTACTGTGTGAAGTCATCCGATTCTAACTTTCTGAAGTAGGCATTCAGAAAAATCAAAAAAAATCGCCTAACTACTAGGCGGTCTCCCATCCAAGTACTGACCAGGCCCGACCCTGCTCAGTTTCCCAGATCACAGGAGAGAGGGCACGTTCAGGGTGGTATGGCCTTAGACCGAGGCGGCTGCCAGGCGCTGCAGGAGCCCGCGTTGCGCCTCCCTTGCGGTCTGACCTGCCGGTCGGGCCTGGGGCTGCAGTTCTCGAGCGGGCTCGCGCTGCACTTGAGACGCACGACCCGCGACTGGACTCCGGCCGGCCAGAGCCTGCAGCTCGGCGGCCAGCGGAGGGCGCCCCCGCTCCGCACACCGCGAGCCCAGGCCAGCACGAGTCTGGCCCGGCCAGCAGGGGCCTGGCGTGCCTGCGGAACCTGGGGTGGGGGGAGGGGTGGTGGGAAGAGCAGCGAGGACATCTCGGTGCCCCCTCACCCCCTGTCACCCACCATGCCGTTCGCTGCTCAGGGTCAGGTGGCTCCGGACGAGCGGGGCTTCGGCCCGGGGCCGCGGTCCCCGGAGCCTCCTGCGGGCTTAGGGGCAGCCCAGCTGGGGCCCCAGGCACCCAACCTGCAAGCTGTGCAAACCCCTGGAGTGCCTCAGCCCCGCCCTGTCCCCAAACCTTGGCCCGCCCTGCCCCCACGCCACGGGCCCAGCACAGGACCTACCTGAGAGAGCGGACGAGCGACAGCCAGGCACACGGACAGGCACTCGCACGCACCCACGCCAGGTGAGACAGAGGAAGAAAGAGTCGAGGGTTCAGAGAGAGACTGGCAGACAGCGTGTGGGCAGGGGGGGCCTCGGGCAGGATGCCGGGCAGCTTCAGAGACCACCCGGCCCTGAGCAGCCAAAGCAATGGGGCCGGGGGGAGGCCACTGAGCAGCGGCGGGCCTGGAGAGGCCCAGGGTGGGAGGACACCTGAGATCTCCGCGTTCCGCGCCCCGCCCCCCTCCCCCCAACCCCCTGCACGCATGCCATGCCAGGGTGCTCTGACACTAGCTTCTCTGGAGTTTTGTCACTTGAATTTCTCTCCCTCTGCTCAACTGAGTAATGACAGTGTATTGAACAGCTAGGTCATTTCCAAATAAATTAAGCTTAGTGTTTCACAGGACACCCGGACATGTATGGAGAGACCAGCACGGATGCATGGACACCAACCTTGGTAACTGGACAACCAATGGGAAATTACTGTCTGACTCAGGAGCGAGAAAGAATCCCGAACAGATGGAATGAAATGAACAGAAACACAAGCTTTTCAACTCACACCCTAATTCAATTACCAGAAAATAAACAACACTATAACCATTTTAGAAAAACCATAGACCTCTCCATGACCTTTGGTCGGGTGAGGAGTTCAAACACACACCAAAAAAAGGCAACTTTTCCAAGTCGTGAATATGTTAGTTCACACATTGATTTTTACATTGAAATGTGTAACAAATAAACTTAAAATCATTGACTCACTACATAAGCATGGAAGTATTTTAAATATAAAATATATTCTATAGTATTCAGGAAGCACTTGGCACATCTCTAAGTGTATCAGACCTAAAACTGGAATGTAGTGGAAGAGTCAGGATAGTCTAAAAATGAATCCCTAACTAAAAGTAACAGACAGGATTACTGTAGATAAAAAAGGTTAAAGAAGGAAGCTAGAAATCAGTCAATAAATGTCTTAGGGGTTAGCTTAGAGTGACTAGCCTCTGCGTTACTCTTTAAATTTTTCATGTTTGCAGCTTCCAAATTTTCCATTTTGAGAATAATACTTTCGCATCCAAACCAGAGTGACTTGGGGACACAAAGGTAGAGGTCGATAATTTTCTTTGCCTATGTCTGAATATTTACAGTCAGAGGTAGAAAAGGAGGAGTCTGTCCTTTGTCTAGATGAGGTCAATCCCCAGGTGTGGGATGTCTCCAGCCCTGGTTTAGCCATAAATGTTACACCAGTAAAGATTTCTATGAGGCCAAATGCTCCCTAGCCTTGGAAAAGACAATATCCCTTAAAACTAGAAGCTCTTGAGGGTCTTAGACCATTAGGTAACAAATACCGAGATACTGGAACTCGAATCAGCTGTGAGACCCCTGGATCACCCCAATCTTGCCCGTTCAAAAACCAGATGGATCTTACCGATTCGTCCAGGATCTGAGAGCTGTTAATGAAGCTGTGGTTCCCATCCACCCCATATTCCCAAACCCATATACCCTCCTATCCCAAGTCCCAGGAATTGCCAAGTACTTCTCAGTCTTGGACCTTCAAGGTGCTTTCTTTTGCATTCCTCTCCATCCTGAATCCCAAAAACTCTTTGCTTTTGAGTGGCGGGACTTGGAAACAAGAGAGAACATACAACTCTCGACTGGTCTCGACTACCCCAAGGGTTTAGGGACAGCCCTCATATCTTCGGGACTTCCTCGGGGAGAGAACTAAGGGAATTAACTTTAACAAACAGTAGTCTAATACAGTATGTGGATGACTTGCTCATAGCTAGGCCAGATTTTACCAGCTCTCAAATGGACACTATTTAAAACGCTAACTTTCATGTATGAAAAGGGTTATCGAGTATCCCCCAAGTAGGCTCAGATTAGCTTAACCCAAGTAAAATACCTTGGATTTATAATTACGGAGAGAAAAAGAATGCCTGACCCCGAGGGGAGATCCCTCATCTTAAATACCCCGTACCCCCAAACAAAACAACAGCTTAGGGGATTTTTAGGTAGGACCGGGTTTTGCAGGATCTGGGATCCTAATTATGGCAATCTGGCCAGACCCCTATATGAAAATGTAAGGGGGAAAGAGGAAGACCACTCGACTGGCATGAGACCTGCAAGATGGCCTTTAATGTCATAAAAGAGTCCATCACTACAGCCCCAGCTTTAGGCCTCCCCAACCTGGAGAAGCCTTTTAGACTCTATGTTTCTGGAAGGACAGGAACTGCTCTTGGGGTGTTAGAGCAGATGATGGGGCCCGTATTACAACCTGTGGCTTATCTCTCAAAATAACTAGATGAGGTGGCCAGAGGGTGGCCCACTTGCCTCCGGGCAGTAGCAGCCACTGCTCTGATGGTTAAGGAGGCATCTAAGCTGACCCTGGGTCAGCCTACCACAGTGTATACGCCTCACCGGGTGCAAGCAGTCTTGGAAACGAAAGGGGACAGGTGGATGACAGGGGGAAGGATCACCCAATACCAAGCCCTCCTCCTTGACACTCCAGAAATAAAGTTGAGGGTCTGCCAGACTTTAAATCCAGCAACCTTACTGCCAGATCCCCCTACCTCCCCTCTGGATCACCAATGCATACAAATCACAGACGAGTTATACTCTTCTCGCTGGGACCTATCAGAGACACCTTTATCTGACCCAGAGGAAAACTGGCACACAGATGGCAGCAGTTTTGTAGAAAAGGGAGCGAGGAAAGCAGGATATGCTGTAGCGAGCCTGGAAGAAACTAAGGAAAATGGGTCTCTTCCCCCAGACACCTCAGCCCAGTAAGCTGAAATTTTTGCCCTGACAAGAGCTTTGGAGTTAGGAGAAGGAAAGAGGATTAATGTGTGTATGGACTCTAAGTATGCTTTCCTCATTCTGCATGCCCGTGCAGCAATTTGGAAAGGAAGAGGGATGCTCAGTGCCCGAAGCTCTGCTATTAAACACAAAGAGCTCATTCTCAGGCCCCGGGAGGCAGTCAAACTTCCTGCAAAATTAGCTGTCATCCACTGCAAGAGTCACCAAAAGGGGCAAGAAAAAGAGGCTCAGGGAAATAGGAAAGCTGATCAAGAGGCAGGATGAGCTGCCGGGGAAGCTACCTCTGCCACTGCTATCTGCCCCCTTTTCCCCAAGGAAATCCTGATTCCAGATTTTACCCCAGGGGGACATTCCCGATATGTTGAGCGGGGCTGGGAGATTGGGTCACATGGGTGGTTTCAGCCTGATCAGGCCCAAATAATACTCCCTGATTCTCAGGTTTAAAACATTACTAACTCCTTACATAATAGCACCCATTTTGGAAAATATAATCTAGAAATCTTGCTTAAGGCTATTCTCTCCCATCCCCAGTTAGCTTAGGTTGTTAAACAAGTCACACAAAATTGTGACACCTGTGTAAAAAATAACCCAAAAACCAGACCTCCTCTAATTACACCTGTCCAACATCAGGGATCATACCCAGGAGTGGACTGGCAAGTAGAATTTACAGCCATGCCCAAGACCCAAGGGTTTTCTTACTTGCTAGTCTTTATTGACACATTCACAGGATGGATCGAAGCGTTCCCTACTGAGACTGAGAGAGCTACAGAAGTCTGTAAAGCTCTGCTGAAGGAGATAGTGCCTAGGTTTGGGCTGCCTCGGTCACTTCAGAGTGACAACGGGCCCTCACTTACAGCCATGATACCCCAGAACCTAGCCGCATGCTTAGGCATAAAATACCGGCTCCGCTCATCCTGGAGGCCTCAAGTTTCAGGAAAGGTAGAGAGAGCCAACCAGACTCTTAAAAGGGCTCTGGCTAAGCTATGTCAGAAACACATAATAAGTGGACACATATGCTGCCCATAGCCCTCATGAGGCTACGGACATCCCCAAAACGGCCACTATTGTTAAGTCCTTATGAAATGATGTATGGAAGACCATTCTTAACTTCTGATTTGTTTCTTGACGAGGATGCCAATACACTCTTAAAACATATAATTGACCTGGGAAGGTTTCAGCAAGAACTCCAACGGTATGGAGAACAAACCACAGGAAGACTTGAAAAATCCCCAGGTAAAGCCAGGGAATCAAGTATCAGTAAAGACCTGGCAAGAAAAAGGGAGTCCAAACCAGCTGTCCGAGAAATGGACAGGGCCATATCAGGTTGTTCTAGTGACTTCAACTGCTGTAAAAGTGAAGGGTCTATCTGCCTGGGTCCACAATTCTAGAATAAAACCCTATGGCCTACAGGAGGGGGAGACAGAAACTGAGACTCCAAAGCCAGAGGACAGCTATTCCTGTGAACCTGTTGAAGATCTCAGGCTCTTGTTCAAGCAGAACCCCATCAATCCGTCCTCAGATAAGTAAAATGCATCATATGATGTTCTTCCTCTTTCTAATCATATCTCCCTGTATGGCTATTGATCTCTCCCTAAACGAGGCATGTTCACTTGCAAACCACACTGCTTCTCAACTCAACCTAACCAGCCTGGGCTGCATCTGCATTAATGACAAAGGTTGGGGGTATGTACAACCCCTCCCTGGGTATCACTATCAAAGGCCAACCCTTCCAGCCGAGCTATGGGCTGTTGCTCAGCGCCCCCATGTGGTCGTAATATGGTCTTTTGGGGAAAGGGGGAAAAAAAATTTCATGTCTTGGTACCAGCAACAACTGTCTCTATTTACCCCCTGGATGACATCTGCAATCCCACCTGAGCCCTTATTTTCTCTCATGACTAACATCTCCCAAGTGACCTTCCCTATCTCTCTAAAAAGCCACTCTCTAACAGGGGTGTCAGTGAGAAATCTAGATGACTCACAATGTGGGGTGGCCGTCACTGTTGAAACTGATGGGATAAACCGGGACAGGCCCTGCAGCTGGGAGACCAGCCGACGCCACCCCGGGCCAGCACGCGCCTGGCCCGGCCCGGGGCGCTTCCCGGGCCCCGAGCGGCCTGGCGAGGCTGCGGGAGCTCTGGCGGGGGTTGGGGAGGGGGGGTGGCTTGAGCGGGGAGGACGTCTCGGTGCCCCCCCACCCCCCGCCCCCCACCATCCCGTTCGCTGCTCAGGGTCACGTGGCTCCGGACGAGCGGGGCGTCGGCCCGGGGCCGCGGTCCCCGGAGCCTCCTGCGGGCTTAGGGGCAGCCCAGCCGGGGCCCCAGGCGCCCATCCTGCCGGCTGTGCAAACCCCCTGGAGTGCCTCAGCCCCGCCCTGTCCCCAAACCGAGGCCCGACCTGCCCCCAGGCCACGGGCCCAGCACAGGACCTTCTTGAGAGAGCAGACGAGCGACAGCCAGCCATACGGACAGGCACTCGCACGCACCCACGCCAGGTGAGACAGAGGCAGAAAGAGTCGAGGGTTCAGAGAGAGACTGGAAGACAGCCTGTGGGCAGGGGGGGCCTCGGGCAGGATGCCGGGCAGCTGCAGAGACCACCCGCCCCTGAGCAGCCAAAGCGATGGGGGCGGGGGGAGGCCACTGAGCAGCGGCGGGCCTGGAGAGGCCCAGGGTGGGAGGACACCTGAGATCTCCGCGATCAGCGCCCCGCCCGCCTCCCCCCAACCCCCTGCACGCATGCCACGCCGGGGCGCTCTGACACTAGCTTCTCTGGAGTTTTGTCACTTGAATTTCTCTCCCTCTGCTCAACTGAGTGATGACAGTGTATTGAACAGCTAGGTCATTTCCAAATAAATTAAGCTTAGTGTTTCACACGACACCCGGACATGTATGGAGAGACCAGCACGGATGCATGGGCACCAACCTTGGTAACTGGACAACCAATGGGAAATTACTGTCTGACTCAGGAGAGAGAAAGAAACCCGAACAGATGGAATGAAATGAACAGAAACACAGGCTTTGCAACTCACAGCCTAATTCAATTACCAGAAAATAAACAACACTATAACCATTTTAGAAAAACCATAGGCCTCTCCATGACCTTTGGTCGGGTGAGGAGTTCAAACACACAGCAAAAAAAAGCCAACTTTTCCAAGTCGTGAATATATTAGTTCACACATTGACTTTTACATTGAATTGTGTAACAAGTAAACTTAAAATCATTGACTCACTACATAAGCATGGAAGTATTTTAAATATAAAATATATTCTAAAGTATTCAGGAAGCACTTGGCACATCTCTAAGTGTATCAGACCCAAAACAGGAACGTAGTGGAAGAGTCAGGATAGTCTAAAAATGAATCCCTAACTAAAAGGAACACACAGGATTACTGTAGATAAAAAAGGTTAAAGAAGAGAAGCTAGAAATCAGTCAATAAATGTCTTAGGGGTTAGCTTAGTGTGACTAGCCTCTGCGTGACTCTTTAAATTTTTCATGTTTGCAGCTTCCAAATTTTCCATTTTGAGAATAATACTTTCGCCTCCAAACCAGAGTGACTTGGGGACACAAAGGTAGAAGTCGATAATTTTCTTTGCCTATGTCTGAATATTTACAGTCAGAGGTAGAAAAGGAGGAGTCTGTCCCTTGTCTAGATGAGGTCAATCCCCAGGTGTGGGATGTCTCCAGCCCTGGTTTAGCCATAAATGTTCCACCAGTAAAGATTTCTCTGAGACCAAATGCTCCCTAGCCCTGGAAAAGACAATATCCCTTAAAACCAGTAGCTCTTGAGGGTCTTAAACCATTAGTTAACAAATACCGAGATACTGGAACTCGAATCAGCTGTGAGTCCCCCTGCAACACCCCAATCTTGCCCGTTCAAAAACCAGATGGATCTTACCGATTCGTCCAGGATCTAAGAGCTGTTAATGAAGCTGTGGTTCCCATCCACCCCATAGTCCCAAACCCATATACCCTCCTATCCCAAGTCCCAGGAAATTCCAAGTACTTCTCAGTCTTGGACCTTCAAGGTGCTTTCTTTTGCATGCCTCTCCATCCTGAATCCCAAAAACTCTTTGCTTTTGAGTGGCGGGACTTGGAAACAAGAGAGACCATACAACTCTCGACTGGACTCCACTACCCCAAGTTTTTAGGGACAGCCCTCATATCTTCGGGACTTCCTCGGGGAGAGAACTAAGGGAATTAACTTTAACAAACAGTAGTCTAATACAGTATGTGGATGAGTTGCTCATAGCTAGGCCAGATTTTACCAGCTCTCAAATGGACACTATTTAAAACGCTAACTTTCCTGTATGAAAAGGGTTATCGAGTATCCCCCAAGTAGGCTCAAATTAGCTTAACCCAAGTAAAATACCTTGGATTTATAATTACGGAGAGAAAAAGAATGCCTGACCCGAGGGGAGATCCCTCATCTTAAATACCCCGTACCCCCAATCAAAACAACAGCTTAGGGGATTTTTAGGAAGGACCGGGTTTTGCAGGATCTGGATTCCTAATTATGGCAATATGGCCACACCCCTATATGAAAATGTAAGGGGGAAAGAGGAAGAGCCACTATACTGGCATGAGACCTGCAAGATGGCCTTTAATGTCCTAAAAGATTCCATCACTACAGCCCCAG